>NC_056746.1:665898906-666198906 GCF_019279795.1 Protopterus annectens
GTGCATACTGCCTATCATGATCTGGCCTAGAGTTTTGACACAGTTTCCCATGCAGATATTATTCAAAAACCCTCCCAGCTAGGGATTAATCCTTACGTTAGTGGATGGATAACCGAATGGCTCATGGACAGAACACATACAGTGAAAGTTGATGAATCAACCTGTACCAGTAGAGCTGCCACCATTGGCAAACCCCAGGGATGTGTGCTTGGCCCTTCACTGTTTGGACTCCATTTCTCTTCAGTTCAGGCTAAAGTATTTGGCCTTTGCCTTACCAAGTTTGCTGATTTTTGCATATTGGGTGCAATCATTGAGCCCACCAATGATGATAACATAGTACAGGAGGAGCTAACACAGACAAATGAATGAGGACAAAGGCACACAATCTACAACTAAATGCAGAAATGTGTCTTTTTTATGTTGTCCATCTGAAAAGTGGAATTCCATGTTAGTGACAGCAATGACAACAGTCCTGCTATTCTGACACCCAGTAATGCAAGCACTAGAAACACATAGATAGCAGTCTGAACTTTGACCACCAAGTGTCCACACTGGTATTGAAAGCTGATGCTGTGCACATCATACATCACAGCATCATATGCAGATCGTAGGATTGTATGATGGCACTATAGTGAAACCACATAAGAACAGTAATAGAGCATAATGCTTTCTTCTGCATGTACCTCACCAAACACATGCAGCAGCTGGAAAGACAACAGAGCTTTCCCAGCAAGATAACAAAGGGCCTATAAACCATGCCATGATGTATATGGATAGAGTTAAAGCCATGTCACTGTAATATGTCTGGTATAGGATGAGGTGACATCCGCATGGCCTCCAGGCCACTGTCTGACCCAGCCCTGATGGGAATACTGGTTCATAGGTTCATAGGTTCATACTAGGCTATCTGCCCTAGGGCATTTATAAGCCTAGCCAGAATGTGTTTGGCTTTCGCCACCCATTTTAAATTTATTTTGCTATGCCCTTTTTCGAGGTTAGTATACTGTGCCTCTGTCTAACAGTGACACAGAAGTGATACCCGGGTAAACCTATGATCTCCCATCCACTCATCAAGATTCCTCTTGAAGTGAGTCAATGAGGGACTCTGCCTAACCTGGACTGGGATTTTATTCCAGAGTGAAGGGAGCCTCTGGGTTATGAATCTGTCCCTCCAGCATGTCCTATTTATTTCAGTGCTGAGGTTCAAGTCTCTCGAGCGCGTAGCTCGATGGGATTTGGATTTTCTGAGGTGCAGCATGTCCATTAATTCCGGGTTGGACATGGCTTTATACTTCAGTCACAGATAGCCTCTGAACAGGTGGTATGCCACTGCGTAGAGCTGGAGTTTCTTTAACCGGGCAGCATATGGCATCTGTTTGAGCCCTTTGATCCTCTTGGTGAGGTACTTTTGGGGTCTTTCCAGTTGCTGCAGGTGTCTGGTAAGGTACATCCCAAAAGGGGCATTGTACTCAATTATGGGCCTGATGAGGGATGAGTAAAGAGGCACGATGACCTCCCCTGATCTAGATGTGAATCCCTTCATGATTAGGTGGGCTATATAAAATGTTCTTCTAACCACTTTGGCCACGTGGTTGTCAAATGAGAGATTGCTATCAACTTGGGTCTCCAGGTCCCTAGTTACTTCTTCTGTACTTAATGGATTACCACCTATGTGGTAATTTGTGGGCACTTTGTTTTTGCCAAAGGGGATGACTATACACTTTTTGGCATTTAGCTTGAGGCCATGGCTCTGGCACCAGTTGTCTGTTTCTATGAGGCCCTTTTGGAGGATGCTTGTGTCAGCTGGAGAGTCGATTATGGCGCCCAGTTTGCAGTCATCTGCGAACTTGGTCAGCCACAGTCCTTCCGTGTTGGCCTGTACCTCCGAGAAATATATACTGAACAAGAGAGGTCCCAGGACTGAGCCTTTTGGGACACCACTTGTAACTGGTTTGGAGTCTCACATGGCTCCAGCAATTCTAACCATGTGGGTTCTGTCCTTGAGCCAGTTTGCAATCCATCTAGTGACATAGGGGTTTATATTTAAGCTGGTGAGCTTATCTATAATGCCTGAGTGGGGTATTGTATCATAGGCTTTTGCGAGGTCCAGGTAGGCTGTGTGGACCACCTTCCCCTCGTCAATGGCCTTTTTGACTGTTTCAAAGAAATCAACCAGGTTTAAGAAGCAGGATCTGCCCTTAACAAAGCCAAACTGGGTAGGATCCAGTGTCTGTAGGTCCCCAATATATTTATTTATGAGGTCCATGATGATCCTTTCCATAGCTTTGCAGACCAAGCTAGTCAGGCTTATGGGGCGATAGTTTCCAGCATCCGTTGAGGCACCACCTTTATGGAGAGGGACCACTGTTGCTGTACGCCACTCTTTGGGCACATATCCTGTAGTAAGGCTGAGATTGAACAGTAGTTTTATGTTTGGGTTTAGCTCTTCTTGGAGTTCATGTAGGACGCAGCCCGGGACACTGTCTGGTCCCATTGATGCTGTGTTTTTACTTTTGGAGAGGGTGGCTATTACCTGAGCATCTGAGATGTCAGGGGGGCAGCACTCTGCTGGGATAGATATTTGCCCTTTTGGTGGGGGGGGAGAAGTTTGCGCTGAACCTGTCAGCTAGGATGTTGGCAATGTCTGTGGGTTCAGTGTATTTTTTGTCATTTTGGACTAATTCTGAGCATATCTGGGAATTACCACCCAGGTTCCTAACATAACTAAAGAAAGCCTTGTGATTATCCTTAGTGTCCTGTGCAATTTTTCTCTCGAAGCTGGCCTTAGACAATTTTATGAGTGCCCGTAGTTTTTTGCTAATACTGATCAGTGATGCCTTCCCTTTTTGGGATTTTGCTCTATCATTTAGTAGCTTCCTCCTTCTATTGTATAGTTTGTTTATGGCTGGGGTCCACCAGACAGGACGTCTGCCTTTGGAGGATTGGGTCTTGGTTTTATTTGGGATCGCATGATCCGTGCATTCCTGAAGGTGTTCATAGAATGCATTTATAAAGGATGCTGCGGTCTGGGCCGTATTTTCCACAGGCCCGCGGGCTTTGAAGGATTCCACCTCGGTTTTGAAGAGTGTGAAATTTGCTTTAGAGAAGTTTTTCACTGTGGTTTTCTGGGCAGGGGGTGGGGTCGGGATGTGAATATCCAGTGAGATTAGTTTATGGTCTGATCTTACCAGTGAGGGATACACTTCTGGTCTGGAGCATAGAGTCCCCATGTTGGTGATGATCAGGTCCAGTATGTTTTCCCTCTTGTCGGAGTGGTAACAAGTTGTTCCATAGCATTTGAGTTTATAAATTCTAGGAACCTTTGGGCTAGGGTGTTGGAGCTAGAGTAATGCTCCCAGTCTATGTTTGGGTAGTTGAAGTCGCCCAATATAATGGTGTTTGGAGAGACCTTCATATTTTCCAGTGTTCTCAGAAAGGCCGAGTGGGGTTCCTGGGTTTGGGAGGGTGGTCTGTAGCAGGCTATAAACTGGAAGGCAGTTTTACCCACTGTTAGTTGCATATGGATAGCCTCTGATGCTTTGTGCTTTGCCACCAACCTGGAGGTGTGGGTATCTTTGATGAATATCGATACTCTCCCTCCTTTTGTGGTTTGGTCCAAGTTTTGGGGCCGAAAAGCATGGTATGAGGTATAACCTGGTAGTGCTGGGGTGCTCTCGGGAGCCCTGAACCAGGTTTCTGTTACTGCACAGATATCGATGTTCTCCATGCTAAGGAGAGTTTCGAGTGTGTGCATCTTGAGGTTTAGACTTCTGGCATTGAGTAGCATTACTCTTAGTTTCTTATCCCTTGTGATACCTATGGAGGTGGGTTTGTCTTTTGAGCCTTGCCTAAAAAAGGCACTATGGGGGTAGCAAGAGCCTTTGCCAATATCCAAAAGCCCAGGGGTGACAGGTGCAAGCCGTCCCTAGCGAAGCATCATGGCTTGTCGAGCATATCATCCCAAGCTGACAGGCATTGGATCCCCTTTGAATGACACCAGTACTTAAGCCAATTGTTGAAATTGATCATCTTGTCTTCATATTGTGGCATCATTCTTGGTGAGGGTAAGATGCTACTCAAGGTCAGGGTCATACCGGCCTGGGCTACATGCTCAGAGAGCTCCTTTATGTCTCTTTTCATGTAGTCTAGGGAGGTACGTCTCAGGTCATTCACACCAGCATGGGCAATGACTGAGTCATATTTGTACTTGCCTTGGAGTGACCTGAGTGCTTGTGTTATGTGGCGGATCCTAGCGCCCGACAGGCTGCTCACTGTGACCCTCTCCTTGTTCAGCCTGGTGAGCGGGACGTCAGTGTGCCTGGCGATAGAGTCACCTATTACAAGTGTATCAGGTGTGTTGTTTATTCTTAAGGGCTGTGACTGTTCGGCACACTGGCTTTGTGAGATATGTGTTGCATGTGTTTTGTTTTGGGGTAGCTGTTGCTTGGGTATCTGCTTTGGAGGTCTCTGCTGCTTAGGCAGATCTTTATTTAGAGCCTCTGAGTATGTTTTTGTGTGATTATGTGTTTGGTTTGCTGTCGTGGTAGGTCTATGTGAGACATATCCAAAAATCTGATATGGTTGATGAAATCAGCAGCGTATGCTGAAGAGAATATGGTAACAACAGTGTTCCACATGCTGGTGTAAGAGGCTCTCAGTAAAGTCAAGCAAGAGTTCACACACACACACACACACACACACACACACACACACACACACACACACACACACACACACACACACACACACACACACACACACACACACACACACACACACACACACACACACACACACACACACACACACACACTGTTGACTGCAGTGAGAATATCACCCCAACCTAAATGCTCAGACTACAGAACCCAGTACTTTACACAAATGCCACAACTCAAGTCTGACTTGGAGTGTCTCTAACAACACTTTAGAACTGATCACATCAGCAGTGTATGTTGAGGAGAATATAACAGTGCCCCATATGCTGGAGTAAAATGCTGCCTGTAATGTCAAGGAACAGCTCACACATGCACACAGAGTTGACTGCAGTGAGACTAGAACCCCTCCCTATCTAAGTACATAGACCACAGAACCCAATACTTTAAGCAAGTGCCACAGCTTAAGTCTGACTTAGACAACACTTTATAGCTGATTGCATCAGTAGTGTCTGTTGAGAAGAATGTTGCAATGTCCCACATGCTGGTGTAAAATGCTGTCTGTAATGTTGAGCAGCAGCTCACACACACACACACACACACACACACACACACACACACACACACACACACACACACACACACACACACACACACACACACAAACACCCAGTTGACTGAAGTGAGAACAGAACCCCTACACACACTACAGAACAAAGTACTTTACACAAGTGCCAGGACATAAGTCTGATTTTTACAAGACTACAGGTGAACTTAGATTAGATTATGTCAGCAGGCCATGTGGCAGGGAAGATGTTCAGTGGGCTGCATGAAATGGATGTGTAGGCATCTGCAAAAATCAAAATGCTGTCAATCCTTGGTATTGGAGCAATAACTATGGGATACACACTTCTGCTCTTCTGTGTAGACACACACACATACACACACAGTTGACTGTAGTGATAACAGAATCCCTACTTATCTGATTACACAGACTACAAAACACAGTACTTTATGCAAGTGCTATGGCACAAGTCTGACTTTGCAAGACTGCAGGTGAAATTATAGTAAATGACATCACTAGGCCGTGACAATATGTTGGGTTGGCTGCTTGAAATGGATGCATAGACATCTGCAAGAATCAACATGCTGTAAATATTTGGTATTGGAGCAGTAACTATGGGATATACACTTCTGCTGTGCTGTCTAGAGACATACACACTCATATGCCCATTTGACTGCAGTGAGAACAGAACCCCCAGCTATCTAAGTACACAGTCTACAGAAGACAGTACTTTACACAAGCACCATGACAGAAACCTGATTTTACATTACTGCTGGTGAACTTACAGTAGATGGCATCAGCAGGCCATGTGTGAGACTGTTCTGTAGGCCAGGCTTCAGTCACCTCTCAGCAACCTGCATGATAGTAAGTACTGTAACAGGTCTTTCACTTTTTCCACGTATGTCATTTTTGGAGACCCTGAAATCTCCCAGGCACAATCCTGTGTCTTCTCCAATTGCTGTAGGTGTCTGGTGAGGTTCAGGCAGAAGGTAGCACTGTACTCACTTACTGGTCTGATAAGGGTAGAGTACAGCAGAGGTATGACCACCCTGGTCTTGGATGTGATGTCCATATGCATGATGTGTGCAATGCAGAATGTGTGTGTCACCACTATGGACACATATTAATGAAAGTGCAGATTGCTGTTAACATGTGTTCCCAAGTTTCACAATACTGTGTTTGAATTTACAGGGGTGCTATGTATATCATGAATAGTAGGGGTACTTCATTGTCAAAGGGGGCATTGAGCCATTGTATGCTTTAAGGTTCAGTCTGTGAGTTTGGCACCAATCATTTGTGTCTGGCATCCCCTTCTGTAACATGTTACCATTATTGGGGAGACTCTATATTAATGTGTCCATGTACCAGTCATCTGCAAACTTGGTAAGCCACAGACCATCTACCATCACCTGCACTTCTGGGATGTAGTTTGCAAACAGTTGAGGGCCCAGCACAGATCCTTGTGGTATTCTAATGGTAGGTGACTAGTGGTGGAGGTGCAGTCCTCAACTTTGAGAGTGTGTGTTCTGTCAGTGAGCCAGTTCATAGGTTGATATGTAAATATTAGGATAACTGCCCTGAAGGATCATTTTAAGCCTAGCCAACAACCCAAGGTAAGAATCAAGCCCTGATCCTTGTGCCTATGAGGCAAAGACTTTAACCATTATGCCACGCCTCCCAGTTGCCTATCCCTCTACTACTGTTTGTCTTAATTCTTATATGGGAGATCTTCACTATGAGACATGAATGGAGATAGTGTCAAAGACCTTGGATAACTGAACAGTTGTGTCCTGTTATCACTCATCCATGTCTTTGCAGTCACTATCCAAGAAGTCCACAAGGTTCAATAAGCAAGATCTACACCTGACAAAAACAAAATGGATTGAGTCAAGCGTGTTGAGGGTCACCTATATCCCTGTGGATACGTTCCATGCTGATTCCTCCACTAGCCTTGCAGATAAGGCATTTTAGACATATTGGTCAGTAGCTGTAGTTCTGCATGTTATCAGATTATTGTGCATTGCATAGCACACATTTTATATTACATTTTGTACTGTGGTTGATATATGTGTGGAAAAAGTACTAAGACACCAGGGTTGTAGTGCTTGGGGGGATGGCAACACATGGATGTATTGTAAATATGTGAGATATTGTTAGATAGTGCCCTCAGATTGTAATATTGTCACGTAATTTTATGTCATATACAGGGAATGGACAGTAAACAGCAGTAATTCACAATAATATGTACATTTCTAGTGAGCAGCAGGTTTGTTCAATGGTTACCAAAGTGCATACACATACGAGATACACATGTTTGCACATAGCTAAGCAGTGTGCAAATGTGAGCTGCATTGCTAAAGTCTGAGAGTTAGTAGCAGGCTTTACTTGAAAGGCTCATCCAGACTCTGCCACAGTTTGCTGTGAGAGAAAGGTTAGTTTTCTTTTTATTTCTTGTATTTTGTATTACTTTATTGCCATTTCCTATTCTGATCCTATGATTTTTTTCTTTACACTGTGTTTTACTTGTATTCTTCTTTTAACTGCATATTAAAACTTGAAAAGAAACTACAGCTCTGTCCCTTGTGAGTCATACAGAACATTTTCCCACTCTCCCATCCTGTTGCTGTTGTGTTCTTAAATGCCACCATCTTTCTAATTGCCTGCCTCTTATGTTAATTTGACAATATATCTCAGTTCCTCTCTGCTTTTACTAGCTGATGTGAGCAAGCACAGAATTATCATTTTGTGAAATCACTCCTCTTCAGCTATCTAAATTTATTGGCCATCCTACTGTATTCCATAGTACCAGAATACAAAAGTGCCCACCCCCTCTCAGTCTATCTTGTTATTTTAAAAATAGTTCCTTTCCACTAAAACTTAACTTTTTTAGACATGTAAAACTTAGTTAACCACTTTCAAATATAACTGCTTAGTGCATACTGCAGTGTTTAGGATAAACCATTTTTTTCATTTTACCTTTAAGCATCTATTGCAAGACCACCAGTTATTGGTGAGCCCACATTCTGCTTTTCAGTAGTCATCTTGGGATTAGTGCTTCTGTTTTCTCCTGGTGAGAGGAGTACATGTACATTATTTCCTGGATACTGCTGATCACCAGAAAGCCTAATAACTGCTTTACAGGTGGCAGCTTGGAATCTGCGCTTATATTCTGATCCTGATGAGAGTTGGAGCAGAATAAATTGATTCCTGACTCTTTCTGGTTGGAGAGTGAATGTCTTTGCTTAACGAACCTTATTGGTCTGGTTGCTATTTGGGGCATCTACCAGAAAAAGGCTACATGCGTACAAACCGTTGTATCATCTGGGACAAGACTGTGGATCACCAAACAGGATGTGGCCTGCTTCTATTCTTGGAATTGGTGCTAACATTTTGCTTCTGGTGAGAGAAGCAAAGGAGTATGTATCCCAACAGAGTGAAGCTGTGCTGAGACCAGCATTAGTAGTAGCCAGGCAGTAGCCCTTCATGTGACTCCCCTCTTTTCATCATTCTTGACAAGCTAATTCTTTGTTTTTCAGTAAGTACTGCTTGATTTCTTTCTAACTTCAAAATATCTGCCTAAATACTTCATCCTTAAATTTTCAGGGTCTTTGTATTAGTTTCCCCTCAAGTGTTTGGCAGTGCTCTGTACAGACTCGGAGAGCTTGAGTGACATTTTTCCAGTAAAATCACAATTGAAATTTCTCCACACAGGACAACTAGTTTGCAGTGACAGGCACTGCCCACATAATTGCAAACCAGATACTCCTGACAGTGATTGATATTCTCACTCCTAACAGTCTAATCAATAAAAAAGGGTATTTTGCCATGGATATGAACTTTCCTACTGTCTCTATTACAACCTTGGTGGATATGGGCATCCTGAGAAAATGTAATAATTGTCTCATGTTTACTGACAACCAGTTAATTCTCAAACAAACTGATACAGTATGTGAGAGATGTATTTACACAGCATCACAGGAGGCAAAGCTCTCACATAAAAGTACTCCTAATGTCAATGAGGTTGTCAGGTTGCTGCACCCATCATGCACAATTCAAAACAGACATGTAGAGCCACATATACTGAAGCACTTACATGTAACCTTCATAAACCACAAAGACCTCCTAGACAAAGTACACATAAGAAATACCCTCAGCAGCCCCAAACACACTCTTTCAAAACAACACCAACATCAGCACATAGAGCTACATCTCATGGAGCCTCTACCTTTAAGCCCATAAGGCAAGTCACCACACAACCCAACATTCTAGTCATTGGAGACTCCATTTTGAAACACATTGATGCCCCTTTCACCAGGCTGAGTAAGGAGAAAGTTACAGTCAGTTGCTTATCAGGGGCTAGGATCCACCACATTACACATGCACTCAGGTCATTAGATCACAATTACCAATATGACTCAGTCATAATCCATGTGGGAGTAAATGACCTGGGACGTACCTCCCCAGACTCTATGAAGAGAGACATCATAGAGCTCTCAGAATATGTGTCTCAGACTAGTATGAGCCTAGTATAGAGCAGCATTTTACCTTCTCCAAAGATGATGCCACAATATGAACAAAAGATGATTGACTTCAATAATTGGCTTAGTTTTTGGTCATTCAAAGGGGGTGCAATATTTGTCAGCATGGAAGGAGATGGTCAATAGACTAAGCTGCTTTGCCAGGGATGGTATGTACCTCTCCACTCTAGGCTTTCAAAATATTAGCTAAAACATTGTCTTCTCCCATAGTGCCTTTTTTAGGCAATGCCAAACTCAAAGTACTTCCGATGTAGCAAATCAAAACCAAGAAAATCTAAAGGTATTACTGCTCAATGGTAGGATCCTAAACAAACAAATTCCATGCCCTGGAAGCTCTCAGTACCCTAGAGAAAGCCGATGTCTGTGCGGTCACTTAGACATGGTTTAAAGCTGAGAAAGGCACACCAACAGCAACAGTGCAGGGTAATAATGCCTTCCACACATTTAGACCAGGTACTTCACAGGCAGGGACTAAAGGTTGAGATGTTTCTATTTACATCAAAAGTAAATATACTTCAAGGGTGGTCAAACAGGACAATGTACTTGAGCTACTCCATGTTCAAATCACCATAGGTAAAATCCAGTACCACTTCCTTGCAAGCTGTAGGTCCCCCTCTATGACCCAGGGAACCCATACCATGTATTTAAACTTATTAGAAACACTAACCATTCAACCCAATAGCATATTCATGGGTGACTTTAATTATCCCACTATTGACTGCGATTCCTATACAACATCAAATGTACATGCACAGAGATTCCTGGATTTTGTAAACACAAACACCCTGGACAAAATAGCCAATACACCAACCAGGGGTGCAACCATACTGGATCTGGTCCTCACTAATATGGGAGAGTGCTGCACACCCCCTACTGTAATGTCTTCCCTGGTAAGGTCAAACCACAAAATGGTCTCCTTTGAAGTAAAAATAAAACCTTGGGCCCTCAGCTAAACTTAGAATATTCAGGAACTATTCTAAGGCTAACATCCTGCTATCAAGTGAGAACTTGGAAAAATTCCAAGCCCCTATAAACCCTGTGAACACTTCTACCTTTGCAGAACTGTTCACAGACACCCTGTAGAAGCATGTTAATAGCTGCACAGAGGCAGCTGTACCCACCAGGAAGAAGTACATAACTAACTCAAAAACCAAGTCACCCTGGTGGAATCACAAAACCAATAAGATGAATAACAGGAGGGAGAAAATCATGGCAAAAAATAGAAGGTGAAGCACCAAGCCGGATAGACGCACTCTCATTAATTTAAACAAACAACTTAGAGGACAAATCATGTCTACCAAAGCCAAAAATTAGGTAAGTATGGCCTCCCAGACCAAGGACAACCACAAAGAATTCTTTAGCTATGACTGCAACCTTAAAGGCAATACACAATTGTGTGCAGAGCTCACTATAAATGGAGCCACCCATACTGAGCCAGAAGATATAGCAAACCTCCTGGCTGATAAATTCAGCTCCAACTTTACTCCTCTCTCCCCCTCAACATTCCCCTCAGGAAATATTGTCAACTATATCTCCCCCTACTATCACTAAGGAACAGGTCCTTAATGCTCTCTCTAAGACCAAGAACACTGAATTACTAGGCCCAGACAATATCCCAGGATGCCTTCTAAATAGCATGAAACATGACCTATCACGGCCTCTGGAATTATTGTTTAACCATAGCCTTCAAACAGGCTTCATGCCTCATGAATGAAGAACAACAACATTCATCCCTTTGCAGAAAGCTGGGACATTTACAGACCCTGGAAACTGCAGACCCATAAGTCTCACTAAGAGTTATCATGAAGATGATCAGTAGAGATACAGTAAACCTCCAGACACTGGACCCAACCCAGTTTGGTTTCATCAAGGGAAGATCATGCCTACTCAACCTGGTGGACCTCTTTGAGAAGGTCACTAAAGCAATGGATGAGAGCAAAATTGTTCACACTGCCTACCTTCACCTGGCCAAAGCATTTGACACAATACCCACTCAAGAGATTAAGTACAAACCCATATGTCAACCGGTGGATATCCAACTGGCTCACAGGACCCAGGGAGCTAGAATTGAGGAGTCCACATCTACAAAGAGGGCAGTCACAAGTGGAGTCCCTCAGGGTTAAGTCTTTGGACTGTTCCTTTTTGACATTTACTTCTCAGAAGTCAAGGCCAATGTCAGTGGTCTTTGGCTGACTAAATTTGCAGATGATTGCAAATTAGAAGCTGTCATTGAATCTCACACTGGCATAAATGTTCTCCAGGAAGGGCTGACACAGACAAACAACTGGTGTCCGAGTTGTGGACTAAAACTAAATGCCAAGAAATGCATAATAGTATCCTTTGGGAAGTCACCCATTCCTGGTAACTATCATATTGACAACACACCCGTTAGAGTTGACCGAGCAGTCAGGGACTTAGAGACACACATAGATAATAATCTTGCCTTTGATCATCATGTGTCTACAGTGGTGAGGAAATCATTCTATGTTGCGCAACTTATAAACAAAGGTATGGCATCTAAGTTCAAGGAAGTCATTGTTCCAGTATATTTGCCATTCATCAGACCTATCATTGAGTACAGTGCACCCTTTGGTATGTACCTAACCAAGCATATCCAACAACTAAAGTGTCTACAGAGGTTCCCCACTAAAAGAATACAGGGCATAAGTAATATGTCCTATGCAGGCCACCTCAAGGCCCTATCTCCTACAGGCTTTTGAGGGGAGATCTCTGTCTGACATACAGGGTATTGTCAGAAGACACTCTAATGGACCTCCTGCATATCCACAAAACAAACAGTACCAGAATTACCCATATGGAACTGGTTCCCCATCCATGTGAAGCAGAGTTCCTCCCTAATCCAATTCAAGTGCAACTTGATCAATTGGATGTGAACACAAAAATTCATCCCTGGTTTGGCACCTATGTCTCTGATGCAAACAGGTAACTAGTAAATGGTTCATTTCCAAGGCCCATGCTTACACTTATCAAGGGTATCAGAACTTGTCAGAGAATTGGAATGTATGGCTAGGCTTAAAAAGGCCCTCGTGGTCATTAGCCTAGTAAACACCTATGAACCTATTGAGTCTATGAAATACATCTACTGCTTAAGTGACTCTGTGGCAGCAAGTGTTAATGTTTTGATACATTCATTGTTGGGCCAGATGGTACTGGGTTCAAATACAGGTGTATATAATACTTTTAAATACATTGCCACTATTCACCGTTGCTGCGCACTGGTGCACAATGCACACCTTAGCACAAAAATGGATTAAATAAGTGAAATGGGGTAGATAGGACAGTGGAGACATGGGGAGCAAGCAGGGGAAGAACAAAGGGAAAGCAGGGCAAGAATGAGCAGGAGGGAGGTAGGAAAGAACCATAGCTATCCATTTCTTTAACAGAGTAAAATGAACATTTATGGAAAATATTAACTGAATTTGGAGTGTCACCTCCAGAGATAGGGGTGACCACAACACAATTATGTTGTACAGCCATTTGGGATGAATCAAGTATGTCAAGAAGACAGGTGTTGAAAATGGAGAGTTATGTAAGGAACTTTTTTTTTTCTGGGACAGGTGTCCATTTATTTTTTGAGAGAGAGAGAGAGAAATGTTGGGGAAGGGACATAGGTATGTTTGGGTCAGGTAAGTTCAGTAGGTAAAGAAACAATTGCAGACAGACAAAACCAACAAGACAGGAGACAGGGATGGTGATAGACACAAAAGGTTGGGGGACACCGTGATTGGGGTGAGGGAGAAGACAACATAGGCTCACACACAACACAACCTACAAACCATCCCTGATAACTCAGTGCGGCTGATAAAATCATCACCTCTGCTACTGCTCCCAGAGGGCACCACTGGACCAGCTTCCAGGGCAGGACTACCTGAGGGTGCAGGTAGTGCAGGGGCAGCAGAGGTAGTACTGGCAGTTTGGCTTCTAGATGTGCTAGGCATTGGTGCTAGAGCTGGTGGAGGGGTGTGCAGGCAGATCCTGTGGAACAGGCCTACCCCGCTGTGCTGTGGAGCATTTAGTGATGTGGTACACATGGATGATATGAACACATTTCGACAAGACATAATAAAATAAAATAAAAAAAAGAAAATGCAAAAGTAAAATAAAATAAAATAAAAAATAAAATAAAAATAAATTTTTTGCAATAAAATAAAATAACTTAAAAATAAAAAAGTATTCATAAAAGAAAAGAAAACAAAAAAAATGACACACATTTTTTTATAAATAATATGAAATAAAAATAAAATAAAAAAGAGAGATAAGGCTTGGGGTGAGAGAAAATAAAGAGATAAGATTAGTACCTTCATATGTCACATACAATACATTAATAAATTATTTGACTTTATCTTAAATTTTGCATTTAAGACTACCATCTCCTAACAGATACACACTATACTACTGATTGCAGCAAGTAGTCCTTGACATGTGCATATATTGCACACATGCGTGTTCCAGTTATACAGATTACAGTTTACAGCAGGGCATTTGTGCCACCAGTATAGAGATTTTACTTTAATTTAAATATTATTGAAGAACTAACAGTATTGTATAGTTGGGAAGTGTGGTATTTGAACACACAACCTCTGACTAAAGTCTAATATTGTACTCTTGGATTGTGCTACAGACTAATGCATGCATACTTGCTTATACAGTTGAAATATGTATGCTGAATTTGATGCAACTTCATATAATACCAAAAAAGCAATCTTTAACTTTTAATGCTACAATAGCAGTACTATTCTGCTGCATAAATACCACATGCTTCCTTCTTCCTCACCAATCTATACCAATGGGTTCTGACATTGCACTCAAGGTCACTAACAGTTGTTGAAAAAAACAGAACAGAATAGAAGACCATTATGAATACCAGTCTTGCCTAAATTCAGTTTTCTAAGTCTTACAAGTACTCTCTGTAGATGATACATACACAGGTGTGGGATGTCCTTAGTCCTACATTCCTCAAGCCAATGGCTGCATGTATCCCTCTTCATTTTCTGTAGGTTGTTATAATGATGCCTACATTGGTCTTCAGTGTGCAAGATACTGGATACAGCCTGCGCTAAATTATCCCAAGCCTCAGACATATACTGGGACAAGAACAGTCCTCCTGCAAAAGTCTTTTGCTGTGGTTCTTAACTACAAGTCCAATACAATTCTTGGATACCTAGACACCCTACCTCTGTACCCTAATCCTGACACCTTCCCCACAAACCCCTGTCATGTCTGCTATGGATCTAGAGCAGTAGAGACTGATGCTTTTCTGCCAATTCCAGTTATTGTGTTTACTGGTAGTGTGCACACTGAAACTGTTGAGCTCTGGTTATCGCCAAATGCATTGTTCGGCAATTAGCATCCCTGAGCACCCTTGTGAGTGGTGGTAAGCAGAGAGCAGTGAGACATTACATAATTGCAATGACAATTACAGGATTATTGGGTGTACATGCAGTTGCACCTATTTGTTAGGCAAATGTGAAGGCCATGACAGTCCAGACAGCAGAATTATACTTACAGGAATGTACTACACAGTACACCCACAGTCATACAGTTGATATTAAATGTGATAATGCATAGATAAATAAAACAAATACTTGATGCAATACTACTGTGTTAGCCATCATACATATAATTACTATCAGCTCCACTATCTCAAGTGTTATAAGTGAAAACGACTATAATGGGAAGTGGAACAAAAGCAAAAATGCATGGAATATCCAGTATTCATAACCATGTCCACATGTATGGCAGACCTACACTTACACTGGCTGCCACAAGAAGGTTGAAATAACACTTGTCTATGTTTCAGTCCATTGCTATATACTGCAGTGTCATAATAGTGAAAAAAGGTTGCACACGCTGTACTAGAACCCAGGACCAACTGTACTCCAGGCCTACAGTTACAGCTGGGGCCACAGGACTAGTTACATAGCATTCCCTATTTTACTAATCTTTCTTAAGGTCTCGCTGTTAACCGCTGTGCAATGGAGATTAGCAGGGTTTGCATGATGCCCAATAGCATTAATTGAATGTATCCAGTTTCTATTTTTGGCAGTCTGGATCCTGTCTGTTCCTGGGGGATCCAGTTTCCACACCACAGTCCTTCATACAAATGAGATAAGCACAGCCAAACCTGACATTCATTTCCTCCATTCCTGTGATTTATCTAAGCACTACATTCTGCAAACACTGCCCCCCCCAAAAAAAAAAATTAGACAAAGACAGAAAAGGAGAAAAAGAAAAAAGGGGCAAGTAGTTGAAATGAGGAAAATCAATGTATGAAATACAAACAAGAAAATGATGGCTCACATCAGATGTAGATCTGGATTTGAACTCTCACTCCAATGCACCTTTAGAACACAGGATGGGTGCCTTATCCATCTTTGCCACACAAGCAGCTTAGAAGCAAAGAACTGAACTCAGTCTGCACACAACCAACTGCAACAGCATCTGCAGTGATACCAAAACATACAAGTGTTATTTGTACATTTATTACTTTTGGATATAGTGCACCTAATGATCACACAACCTGTCATGATTACTGCTTGCAAATATACAGCTCTGTCTTACTCTTTTGTGTTTGTTGACCATTCTTCATTTATCATACCAGTAATCTGAGACATGCAGTGTGTAAGCATTTATATATCATTGGCCTTCAAATGCGTGAGGATATCAAGTGGAAATAATCTCATATACAGTTGACAACAAATGAAGGCCATGTTGGATGTTAAGGAATACAACCTGTGAATTGTATGCTGCTTACTTACATTTCCAACATTACATCTAACACTTTGTAGAACTAACCTGACACATCCATTGGAAGTAAGTCAGCCTGCAGTGCTTTTGTGTTTTCCAACTCACAACCATTAATCATTCACAGCTGAGATCCTTTAAAACCATACACTGAGGGAGTGCCTGCACTATGTTTATGTCTCCTACACAGATGCAAGTATTTGGGATTCAGCAGTTCTAACAAGTTCACACCTTATTTTTATCTTCACCATGCATAACAGCACTGACTTTACACCATATAAAGAGGTAATCATCTAGCTAGGCAAACTAATGCTGAGTAGACTTGTTTATGTTGGGAAGACTGTACATAAGCTATTTCTTTTGGTTATATCTGTACAGAGGTGTATTGAACTTCAGCAGGTATTCTTCCATTTGGTCAGCTGCATACTGCATATGCTGGACTGTACTGAGGAAAAATCGGAAGCAAAGCCTTTTTCACTTTTATCTTTTTACATTAGTTAGAAGTGTACTGATTGCATGAGCATGTTTGTCAAGTTATTCCAGAGGTATATATATGATTGCCAACACATAACAATGGCAAGCTGTGTGATAAATATATGTACATGTTTGAGGGACAGTTCCTCTGATAGCCCTTTAGCATTTCAAAGATGGTTTATAAGCAAAATGTGTCATTTTACTGTTATTTTTTTGGGAGGAGCAAATGCGAGTTACTGTCATGGCACAAACAAGATCACACTGTTCTTTTGGGGGGAGCAAATGTGAGTTACTGTTATGGCACAAACAAGGATATGTTGCTCTCCTCTCTTTGTTTTGCATCCTTCCTGTTGTTCGTATTTCACATCTCTAGACTGTTTATGTTTCTCCAGTGGGTAATACTGACTGGCTACCTTTTCTGTTTAATCTGAAAACAGTTATTTTGTAGTTATGTGATACTTATATGTATTATCCTTCTGTTGTATTTCAGGACACCTAGAAGTATGCCACTCAGGCATGTCAATCCTTGGAGACCCCCCCCCCCTTCACTGATGCTGCGAACCCGGTCATTGTGGATGCCTTTAGGCAACATGGTGCTTTTCTGCTGGAAAGAGGACAGGGAGATATGGCACATAGGATGCAAATATAGCACCAGCTAGTTAATGATGTGAATGCTGTGGGCAGACACAGCAGGACATATGAGCAGGTGCACCACAGGGCCACTGACATGATGACCTCTGCATGGAGGGCAGCAGCTGCAATGGACCATGACCAAATGGTAACTATGGGAACGGCCTTCTGGAGAACCACAACTAACACCCAATGATGAGTTCCTGAACAATATCAGGGATCCGACCATCTCCCAGGAGAGTTCAGTACAGCATGTGCTGGATGCCAGAGAATAATTTTCAGAGACAGCAAGCATGTCCCAGGAGGAGCTTCCAGGAAGGCGTTGGTAACTAACAGTTGAATACTGCTAGATAGTAAAACAATTGAAATCAATAAGTTACTTCTGTCTGTTCCTGGGGGATCCAGTTTCCACACCACAGTCCTTCATACAAATGAGATAAGCACAGCCAAACCTGACATTCATTTCCTCCATTCCTGTGATTTATCTAAGCACTACATTCTGCAAACACTGCCCCCCCCAAAAAAAAAAATTAGACAAAGACAGAAAAGGAGAAAAAGAAAAAAGGGGCAAGTAGTTGAAATGAGGAAAATCAATGTATGAAATACAAACAAGAAAATGATGGCTCACATCAGATGTAGATCTGGATTTGAACTCTCACTCCAATGCACCTTTAGAACACAGGATGGGTGCCTTATCCATCTTTGCCACACAAGCAGCTTAGAAGCAAAGAACTGAACTCAGTCTGCACACAACCAACTGCAACAGCATCTGCAGTGATACCAAAACATACAAGTGTTATTTGTACATTTATTACTTTTGGATATAGTGCACCTAATGATCACACAACCTGTCATGATTACTGCTTGCAAATATACAGCTCTGTCTTACTCTTTTGTGTTTGTTGACCATTCTTCATTTATCATACCAGTAATCTGAGACATGCAGTGTGTAAGCATTTATATATCATTGGCCTTCAAATGCGTGAGGATATCAAGTGGAAATAATCTCATATACAGTTGACAACAAATGAAGGCCATGTTGGATGTTAAGGAATACAACCTGTGAATTGTATGCTGCTTACTTACATTTCCAACATTACATCTAACACTTTGTAGAACTAACCTGACACATCCATTGGAAGTAAGTCAGCCTGCAGTGCTTTTGTGTTTTCCAACTCACAACCATTAATCATTCACAGCTGAGATCCTTTAAAACCATACACTGAGGGAGTGCCTGCACTATGTTTATGTCTCCTACACAGATGCAAGTATTTGGGATTCAGCAGTTCTAACAAGTTCACACCTTATTTTTATCTTCACCATGCATAACAGCACTGACTTTACACCATATAAAGAGGTAATCATCTAGCTAGGCAAACTAATGCTGAGTAGACTTGTTTATGTTGGGAAGACTGTACATAAGCTATTTCTTTTGGTTATATCTGTACAGAGGTGTATTGAACTTCAGCAGGTATTCTTCCATTTGGTCAGCTGCATACTGCATATGCTGGACTGTACTGAGGAAAAATCGAAGCAAAGCCTTTTTCACTTTTATCTTTTTACATTAGTTAGAAGTGTACTGATTGCATGAGCATGTTTGTCAAGTTATTCCAGAGGTATATATATGATTGCCAACACATAACAATGGCAAGCTGTGTGATAAATATATGTACATGTTTGAGGGACAGTTCCTCTGATAGCCCTTTAGCATTTCAAAGATGGTTTATAAGCAAAATGTGTCATTTTACTGTTATTTTTGGGAGGAGCAAATGCGAGTTACTGTCATGGCACAAACAAGATCACACTGTTCTTTTGGGGGGAGCAAATGTGAGTTACTGTTATGGCACAAACAAGGATATGTTGCTCTCCTCTCTTTGTTTTGCATCCTTCCTGTTGTTCGTATTTCACATCTCTAGACTGTTTATGTTTCTCCAGTGGGTAATACTGACTGGCTACCTTTTCTGTTTAATCTGAAAACAGTTATTTTGTAGTTATGTGATACTTATATGTATTATCCTTCTGTTGTATTTCAGGACACCTAGAAGTATGCCACGCAGGCATGTCAATCCTTGGAGACCCCCCCCCTTCACTGATGCTGCGAACCCGGTCATTGTGGATGCCTTTAGGCAACATGGTGCTTTTCTGCTGGAAAGAGGACAGGGAGATATGGCACATAGGATGCAAATATAGCACCAGCTAGTTAATGATGTGAATGCTGTGGGCAGACACAGCAGGACATATGAGCAGGTGCACCACAGGGCCACTGACATGATGACCTCTGCATGGAGGACAGCAGCTGCAATGGACCATGACCAAATGGTAACTATGGGAACGGCCTTCTGGAGAACCACAACTAACACCCAATGATGAGTTCCTGAACAATATCAGGGATCCGACCATCTCCCAGGAGAGTTCAGTACAGCATGTGCTGGATGTCAGAGAATAATTTTCAGAGACAGCAAGCATGTCCCAGGAGGAGCTTCCAAGAAGGCGTTGGTAACTAACAGTTGAATACTGCTAGATAGTAAAACAATTGAAATCAATAAGTTACTTCTGTGTCACATGTCTTTTTTTTTGGGGGGGGGGGTAGTTTGAAGATTGCTACAGTTATTAGCTTAGTTTGGAGTTGTCAGCCACGTTCTTGTTGAAAGTATAGTAAATAGACATATAAAGGGCTAAAAGTATTACCCCCATGTTACTGATAATTGTGATGATGTTGCCCTTACCTCTTGCTTAATTTCTTTTAGAACCATCTGGATTGCAGGGGAGAATCTCACCTGCAGATGGTAAGCAAAACATTTTTATGTCAGTACTGCTGACCAATTTAAATAAATATTTTTGTGTGTGCTGTTGATGTCAGGGCTATTGTGTGTATTGCTGTACTGTCTGTAATAGTGGCTGCACTGTTACTTTGTTAGCATACATTGCACTATAGTAGTGTAGGTATTATTTTTTTTCTGTTTGCTGCTTTTTATCATAGGTGATTATGACAGTGGGAATGTGGGCCATCTGACACCTGATGCCAGTATATCAACAGACTCTGATGATGATGGTGGCCAAACTGAGGAACAGTTGGAGGGTGCAGAGGGTGAATCTGATACTGTGGTTGACATACAGCCATGCCATGCAATTCCATTGGATACAGCCAGTAGGCCTATGCCTACCCATTCCAGTGATCCCTCAGGTACTGGACAAGTGGAGGGCAAGGCCATTGCTCAGGGAAGTGTGGCTACTTGGCTTCAGTGCCTGTTGAGTCTGTCCATAACCAAAGTGGGGGCAAGGTGCCACTCAGAAGGGTTGATTGGGGTGCTCGGAGGGGGCCTGTGTTCCCTCTTCCACCTAGTGGAGGTCTCTCTTCCCATGGCACTCAATGCATGTTTAGGGACAGCATGGAGGCACAGGCATGTTCCCATAGGTGCTCCAAACAAATGCTCAGGGTTGTAGATGTGACAGTATGACAGGCGTGACTGCCTCCACTGTGTTGCCGATTCAATGGATTGGATGAATGACACATTCGAATGAGTGGTATCTGTGATAGACCAAGACGTGTATGTCAAGGACTGAGCATTGTCTGTGATGGAACATCTGCTGGGAGGGGAAAGGCATCCTCATGGGCGTAGGTCAGCCATATCATCTGCAGTCACCCAACATGGCTGTGACCAATCGTGTTCCCATAGTGGCAGTACTTCCTATCAGTGAGTGTCCTGTCCACACCTAGATGTGTCAGGCTATGGCTCATGGTCCTGGGCATCCCCATGAAAGGATCTCATCCAGCAGACATCAGTCATGTTCAGGTAGCAGCCATGCATCTGACCGTAGGTATATGCAACTCCTGGCAGAGATGGTTCTCATAGTCGTGGATGACAATGATTAACTGACACCTCTACCATGCATGGCTCACACCTGTATGAACATACCAAGATGTCCAACCAGCACAGAGCTTGGCTGTGTTCATGCAGATAATCACATGACAATTTCACCTGGAGGATGCCTACAGACACACACATACAACAGTTACTCATTTTGTCTCACTGGCCATTTGTTGTTTTTTTTTCAGATGTCTGCCTGCTTCTCTTTCTCACACACACACACCAACCTTTTGTGTCAACCTAGGCTTCCTGCCCCCCCCCCCAACAACAATCTGTGCAAGTGATGATAAATGTGCCATATGACTGTTTTCTATCTTTTGGACTCAGGGATACATAAGCTTTGTGTCTGATGCTCATGGTGCATAGTTAACTTAGTGCTTAGTATATCTGCATTTGTGGTGTTGAACTGGTAATTGTAGCTTTGACTTATATTAGCTTTTGAAAGTTAGACAGTTGATAGCATCAAAATGTCCCAACTTTATAGTGAATGATCTTGTGAGGGCTGTGAAGTCAGAAACTGCAATGTGTATCATTACTTTCTAACTTCTCCTTTTAATGATTTTCCAGTACAAATGTATTGTGTTATACTGAGGGCATGCAGTGATCATCAGTACTTTTAAGAGGTATGACTGTGTGAATCTTTGATGCCTGAGGCTTACTACTTAGTAATGGACACATATAAGTTAAATAAGTCTCTGCTATTACATGTTAAGGTAATTTCTGTACAAATCTCCCACCTTTCACTTGTTTACTGGACCAAGTAATGAAATAGAAGTATATGCCACACATTCATATTATTAAACAATACACTCCAAGTTAAGGACTTACCTTGTAAATGCAGCAGTTGCCACAGTTTTAGTTCAGAGCTGACCCTGTCTGATGCAAGCAGTACACAGCCAATATATGGGGAGGTAAAGGTTGTATGAGTTGCCTGGAATCAATGTTACTATATGAATGCGAATAGGAGGAAGGTTTTAGGCCCCTATGTTGTGAGTGAGTGTGCTATGTGTTGTCTCTTAGCCAATGCCAGGGCATACTGAGAACACCTACACCCTACAACCACAGCAGTTGGTGGATCCCCCTCTGACTTCTCATGAGCTTGTGGCTGTGGTGACCTTGGCATTGGTGGTGGGATGTGTGCTCTTTCCCCTTGTTCACCCTGCTGAAGCTGTTTCCTCAGGATTATGTTGTGTAGCATGAGACATAACTGTGAATATTTCTGTACGTGTCCATGGATTGTACTGCAGGACTCCCCCAGATGAATCTAGGCCTAAACACATGCTCTATGATATTTCTAGTTTGAGCCTGTGCCTCATTATGGTGTTCTTTAATGGGTGTGTGTGCATTTCTAATGGGAGTCATCAGCCACAGTTCCGGTGCATAGCCTACACCCCCCAGTAAATGTCCCTGTGGGATATCTCCTCAGCAAACATATGGTATATTTGGGAAGTGTGGCAGATATGTGAGTCATGGTAACTGCCAGGGCTGCCAGCACACACACATTCAAGATGATTCCCTTGGCATTACACATGACTTGGCAGCTGATAGAGTGGTAGACCTTTCTGTTTATATAGAACCTACCCTGTTCCCTGGGTCATGCCTTCATTTCTATATGTGTGCAATCTATGGCACCCAGTACTTCAGAGTAGTGTGCTACACATGTAGAACTCCTGCATATTTCTGGCCCTATCCTCAGACCTACTGGGAAAATATATGTGGTCACTGGCATATTGGAGCATAAAATTCAGGAATTAGTGGAGGATCCTGAATGCTGATGCCTTTGACACCCCCAGCATGTCCTGTTGGTCTCTGAAGGGTACCAGTAGCTAAGATTCTAAGAGCTACATATATCTTTGTCTTTGCTGGGATGGGTTCCTCTCAGCTGGCTCTGGATCTGAGGACAACCGACGTCTCAGAGTTCCTGTAGTGTGTCCCAGTCCACCCTGCAGCACTCTACAATTTCCACATCACGTAGATTGTGAAAAGTTAAATGAGGTCTGAAAACACTTCTCCTTCTTGGCCTAGGCCTATCAACAGCAGTAGCACTGGCTTCAGCCTGTAGCACATAAAAATGAATTAAAACAGCAGCAGCCTGTAACATTCTGTCCGTGTAGACTCCTTACCATGGCTGTATTCCAAACATTTTGGAATTCGCAGGAAAAAAACAGCATGGAGTCTACACAGATACTTTATAGCTTGTTGAATAGCTTCGCCATGTTGAATTGGTTGATAGCATGTAATTCAGCTGCTTATGCTGTAATTAGCATGTGATGGTGTTTACCTTGTTTGCAGTGGAGTGGGCACCTCTACACAGTGCTTACTGAATCCAAATTCAGTTGCTACCATGTACAGTTTATTGAATACCTCTGTAAGTGTTTTGCCAACTTTCAAAGCCATAAAACACTTAGTGAACATTGACAGAAAGGCAGTGTAATGCAGTCCGTTATGTTTTCTCTTGCCTTTCATGTTTCTCAACTGTTTAAGTTTTCATAGAAAATCCAGATTATTGCTTCATATTTGTGATCTGTTCCTCATAAAATTTGTGATTTTTGAACAAATCTCTGAAGACTGAAGTCACAAAATAATGACATGCATTTAAATTTCAGAGTTTGTGTCCTTCAAACAATGCGTGCTAAAACATCCTGTTATCCTAGCAACTTTCTAAGCTTTTAGAGGAAATTAGGGACATCATTACCATTATGGACACATGCAGAAATAAATATTTTATTCTTCTGCTGTCATTTGCATGTCAGTACTAGTAGATTTTACAGGTGATGCTAGACCTCACCTTAACACCTTTAACAGGGTTGCTTAACATTTGTTAAGGTCAGGTCGAGCACCACTGGCGTGCACTATATTATACTAATGATATTATTCTTATTACAGCTAGCTTAAAAGATCTTTGGTTGTAGATTTATATTATGCAATACACACACACACACACACACACACACACACACACATATATATATATATATATATATATGTGTGTGTGTGTGTAAAACATGAGCTATACTTTGAATTTAAGAATTTAAGTTAATATAAATTAATTGGTCATAGCAATAAGGAAATGATAATGGCTGCTGATGTCCACATCTTAGTATTATTAGTATTATAGGAAATGTTGTAATACAGAATAACAAGCAGTTTATGTTTTACCTGCAGTTATATGTCAGGTTAGCTGGGAGGCTTTAATAAAATATTGTGATGTTATTAAATCTGATCCTATGCAAGTATCTGAATTTAAATCTAAACACTAAACTAATGTTATAAGCTAGATAAGCATATTGGGTTCATTGATCCATATGTGTTTGTCAGAAAATGTGCAAGACCCCCTAAGGGGCAGTTTTAAATGTGGCTCTTAGACTGTTTATTAGTTTTAATATAATGTATATATTTCAGCAGTGCTGACAACATTTTTATGTTACACTTTTTTGGGTTACACAAAGGATTTTGTAAGACATATTGGCTTGAGGTCCAACCCATTTCACTTTACCTCATTGTCTTTGTCTTCACTTTTTTCACTCCTCTACCCAACTCACTTTTTCTGCCACCCCCACATTATTTCCTTTATACACTCATCAACTCCTTCCCACTTATCTTACTGGAACACCTAGCATCCTCAGTCCTTCTCTTACTGGGTTGCCTACCAACCTCTAAATGCATAATCCAGCTACTCCTATAACAGGCCTTAACCAGTAGCAACTATTCAAATCACAACATATGACCATTTTCCTCAGCTTACCTAATTGTGAAATCATACCTCATCCAAATTGTTTCACATACTTAAACCATTACACTTCTATTCGCAGTCTTTTAACTCAATGCATTATTTCCTTCTCCTTCCTTTTACTAATCATATATTATGGTTTAATTTGGAATACATTTTTCTCCTCTATACTATTCAGATATCCTACACATTACCTGTATGATTTATACTTTACAGACCACATCTTTTCTTCATCTCATGCTTAATACCTGTTGATAACACCAAAAGATGTATTCTACCTTAGCGCCTGCCATCAAATGTAGCATAGGCCAGGTTACCATTTATTTACCCCTCTTTCACAGTCAGCTGCTTTCATTAACTGTTACACTTTGGTGGTAACAAAGGCCATTTTGAACTCTTTCAACTTTTAACTTCCTTAGTCGTAGTAGGTAGCTGTGGCTGAAACCACCTTTTCCTGTCCTCCATTTAGTCTTCATAGCCTTAGGTGGCTCATTTTTATTATCTCCATCTTTAACCTTCATAGTTTAAGTCAGTAGCACTTTAAAAAACCTAGCTGACACTCAGGTTATATTTTTGCCATCTCCCTGTGTACAGTGACACATTAGGTTGCAGCTGAAGCTTCATTTTATTTAATTATTCATTTATTGCCATTTGTTTACCAGGAAACTCTAAATGGGCAGTGTCCTTTATCAGTGGGTGCCCGAGGATAAAAGTTCCATTTTATGGTCATCCTGGACATCATTTTTCATTGTTTCATCATTTACAGTCAAGTTTCATTTGTGAGCAACAGTTACATTATTCAGATGTTCTTGACATCAGTTACATCCTTTAGAAAAAGTTTTGATTAAAAATAACAGTTAAATGTGATTTTTTTTTACTACAGGGAGGTATATGCAGTGCAATATCATCAATATGCATAGATTGTCAGGATCTATGAAAGAATAGTAGTTACTATAAAGACATACTCAAAATGTAAGATATAGGAAGATAACATAAAGAGTTAGAGCAGCCCAAAGAAAAGGAGAGGGAAGGGGATGCAAGGAAGATAAAGGAGATATAATTGTGATAATAGTACATTAAATTTTGTGCAGCAGAGAGTTATGGCATGGATTCATATGTCTATATTAGTACCAGTTTAACCAGAGGAGGTACAGGTGCAGAACTATTTAACTCTAAGGTGTTGCTTCAGTCAGCGTCTTTTATATGGCAACCATTTCTTAAGTGGAGTGGGATGGCATTCCAGCTATTAGCAATGTAGTGTGAATATGGGGAGTAGCTTGCATTGTTGTTAGGTTTAGTTATGGAGAGTAAGGATTTGTCAGTGGAGTGTAGAGTTCTCTTGGCAGTATAAGGTTGAATGATGGAGTGAAGACATGGGAATGTTTCTGGTTGTGCAGTAGTTGGAAGGCTGCAATTAATTGTGAGTACAATAGAGAATTGTTTAGTTATTTTAGAGAGAGGCAATGATGTGGTCTATATTGTTGGTTGGTTACCAGTTTGGGTACTTTATTGTAACATTGTTCTAGTTTGGCCAATAAAGAGGAGTTGAATTTGGTTAGTAGCCATGTTTTGTCTTCAGAGGCAGTAAGGTTGTATTTTACTCTTTAGATGCAGCCTAGCTTTTGGTGTATCTTCATTATAGCTTGCTGAAGGTAGAGATAAAATTTCAGGAGGTCATCTTAAATTACATTTAGTAGTTCAGTGTGGAATAACAATTCTGTATTGGTCTTGTTGGATGACAGTATACTAAGGGTAGATCATTTGGGAGCATGAGAGAGAATTGTGGGTGAGCAGTAGTAGTGTATGGTTTTTATTTTGGATTCAGTAGGAGTTGTGGGATGTCAAGCCAAGTCTGTATGGAGGATAAGCATTTCTGGGTGAGTGTTTGGAGCACAGATAGTACCCTAGCAGCACATATTAAAGTGAAGTCATTGTCATACTGTATGTTCCAGGCCTCTTTGGCTGCTGTGTTTAGGTCTTTGATAAATAAATTAAACAGTAGTGGTCCTAGAATAGAGCCTTGTGTAATTCTGATGGATATAGGAAGGATCATGGAGAAATCTTCTTACCATTTCACTGTTGGGACCTATGAGTGAGGTAACTGAGAACCAAATAATTGAGAAGAGGATAGCCTACAAGAGGTGAGATTAGTAATGAGAATTTGATGACTTACTGTGTCAAATGCCCTTTTGACTTTTCTACTTCTCTTACTTTTACAGCTTTAAGTAAAAGCCAAGGTTATGTCTTTTTTCTTTCCAATTGTTTTACCATTATAACTTTAGCAATCAGCTGCAGCTTTTGCTTTCTTATAGGCTCATAGGTTCATAGCTGTTTAATGAGCTAACAATCACAAGGGCTTTTTTAAGCCTAGCCAAGCATACCAAATATAGCAAGGACCACAACGGGAATGAAAAAAACAACAGGAGCTGTAGAACTGCTGAAAAGATGTATTGTGTTCTGGTACGTCGGCCAAAAAGCCTTCAGAGGAATAATTTACTGAGCACCCAGCAGTATAATTTATACATCTGAAATAATGATATTCAATTAAGCAATTGCAGAATATAAAAAACAGTATACCAAAATCATCCATAGAAATATATATACTATACATATTGCAAAACACCAATGAAATGTTTAAATTACTTTCCATATTTAAACCTCTAAGGGCAAGTGTACCAAAATCCAAAATAAATCTACTTTCTAAGTTTAATAATTGGGATATGAACCTCCCTCCCCTTGAAAATGATGGCCTAGCCAATACATTGAAAAACAGTCATCTAAACCCCCATGAATGTTATGAAAATGCTCAGCAATGGGACTATCCAACCTAAAATTTATAATATCCACCAAGTGTTCTAGATTTAATCATTCTTTTGGTTCGGCTAACATACCACTTCATAGTAGAACATCTGCATCCCAAAATATAAACCACTCCACATGATTGACAGTCAAATCTGTCTTTGGCTATAACCCTCACACCATTGATACTAGTACCAGAAATATTATTGACCCTAATACAGACCTTGCATTTTCCACACTTAAACATACCAGTTTGTGTTTTGAATACTCTTTTGTTCTTGGCATTAAATAATTCTTTTAAATTTAAATACCTTCCACAGGAAAAAGTGACTCTTTGTGGAAACAACTTTGCCAACTCTTCATTACCAAAAACAATGGGCCATAAATTATACACCACATCCTTCAAATAACATGAAAAGGGAGAAAATTTTGTAACAAAAAACAACCTTTCATTATTCTCTTTAACTTCCCCGTACCAAACTTTAATATTAATTTATAATAACCACAGAGAAAAACCAGTGAAAAACAGCTCTACTTTCCACAAGAGTAGATTTTATTATAAAACCTTCAGTCTCTAGCGCCTCGGCTATTGCCTTTACAGAGTAAAAATCCTTGTCTTCTAAAACCTCACAATATATATTCCAGACACTTAACATTTCAACAAACCAATTATACAATTCAGTAAAACAGCTCAACGCTGCCAATAAAACAGTTAGTGTATAAATCCTTGCCAATTACACTCCTTATTAAGCCCTTTGGGCTGTAAAGTTTTATATTTCATAATGAGAATAGCTTATTTTTTCCTCAAAACATATTTCACCAAATCTTCATTATCATACTGATGTTTTATTTGTTCTAAAACTGTAATCTTCATATATTTTATGCCCCCACCCCCCATGTACCAAATGAAAATGCTCTGCTACTGGACTTGACATTTTTTTATGTTTCACATCCCTTATATGTTCCTTTATTCTCTCTGCAAAACTTATTTTGGTCTCCCCTATATAATTTTTACCACATAGGCACTTAATCAAATAAATTACACCTCTACTCAAGCAAGAATAAATGCCCATGGTGTTAAAACTTTTATCACCTATTCTTTCTGCCTCATTTATTGTATATTGGCAGAATAAACATTTTCCACAAGTAAATGTCCCCTTCTCAGTTATAGTGTCTCCTATCTTTGGTGCTGGTCTTCTATACCTTCCTCGTACTAAAAAGTCTTTCAAACTACATCCCCTTTGATAAGAAACACAAAACTCCATATTTGACAAGGAGAGCACCTCCCTTTTGATTTGTTTCCAATAACTTTTTACTATCTCATTGAGCTTATTGGAAAAAACAGAATATTTAGTAACAAAAAATGTATTTGAACCTTCTTTCTCTTTCTTTTTTGTTATAAACCTATTATTCATCATAATTTTCTTATTTGGTATTTCCTCATTAATTTGTTTAAATAATTTTACATTTTACATAACTGTAACCTCTGAATTATACCCTCTCTCTATAAAATTAAACAACATATGTTTGGCTTCTTCTCTTGCTTCTTCAACATTACTACACAATCTCTTTATTCTCAGCATTTCGCCATAAGGTATAGATTTCAAAGTATGTTCTGGATGACAACTTGTAGCCTGTAATATTCTACTTGCATGATTAAACTTCCTATATATAACAGTATGAATTTTTTAACTATTTGTCCTTTTAGTGAAATATCCAGAAAATTAATTTCTGTACCTATCTAAATCCCATCAAATTTAATTTTATAGTTGTTGTTATTTAAATATTCTATAAAATCAGGTACCAAGTTGTTACCACCTCTACAAATAAATACCAAATCATCAATGAAGTGAAAATACTTTACCACATGCCTATTAAAAAACTGACTTCTATAAATATTTTCATTCTCTACTAACCCCATAAACAAATTAGCATAAACTGGGGCGAATGCTGCACCCATAGCTGTGCCCACATTTTGTTTGTACAAAATTCCATCAAACTCAAAATTATTATTTGCTAAACAAAAATGTATTAGTTCCATAATATATTGAGTCCTTGGTGTATCCCTCAAAAAATGCTGTACAGCTCTCAAACCTAAATGATGTGCTATATTTGTATATAAACTAACTACATCCGCTGTAATGAAAAACATGTCCTCAGTCCATTCTATTTCTTGTATTTTTCCTAAAAAATCATACGAATCTCTAATATAAGATGGCAATTTGACCACTTCTTTAACCAATATTTCATGCAAGAAACTGCCTACATTATGTGTAAAACACCCAGTAACAGACACTATTGGACGACCAGGAGGTTGATGCAAATTTTTATGTAGCTTAGGAACACAAAAAAATGTTGCTATTGTGCTGTCCTTCACATAAAGTTTGTGTGTTATATCTCTAGCCACAAAATAATGCAACCTCTCTCCTTTTTTTAATAAATCATATAGTTCCTGTTGAGCTTTTACTAGGCATGTTTCATCTACAGCACTATACACCTCTTCATTTCTTAAGTGTTGTAGACACATCTCTAAATAATAAATTGAATTAATTACTACTAATTTGCCCCCCTTATCCGAGTGCTTAAAAATTAAATCTTGATTCCGACTCATTTTTTGCAATTTCAACCATTCTTCTTTTGTTAAATTGTATTTTTTGTTCTTCTTAACACATTCTTTCAGCTCCTTTTCCACTATTAAATTCAATGCATTACTAAAGCGTTGTATATAATCATTTTTATAAGGTGGAAAAAAAGTATGTTTTGCTTTGATATTACTCAAATCAAATAAAGTCTAGGCATTATTTTCTATATCTGACTCACAGGAATAAAATTCCTCACTAGATGTTGAGTCAGAATCATTCTCCAAAAAATATCTTGTTGCCCCAAGTTAAAAAAATATTCATGTATGTGCAGTTTTCGTACTAAGTTAAAAATTTCCCCTTTCACTTCGTACATTCGTGGTAACACTGTGGGGATGTACTTTAAACCCTTTTCCAAAACTGCTAACTCTATATCATCAAAAACATAATCAGACAAATTAACAAAATAATCTTTTAAATAAACTTGTTCTACCTTTTTAATTTGTCCATTTACTTCTCTTATACCGTCCTTCTCCCGGGTCTCTGTTATGGTCTTGCAGTAGATGTTGCAGGTTTTAAAGGTAAGATGAAAATAATGGGTTAAAATCCTAAGCACTAAGTGTGCACTAAGCAGTTAGATATGAAAGAGGAGGTAACTTAAGCTTTAGCTGTCTAAGTGGAGACCCACTAATTTTAAAAGAGCAAGATAGAGTGAAAGAGGTTAGGCACGTTGTATTCTGGTTCTATGGAATACAGTGGGATGACCAATAAATTTAAGTAGTTGAAGGAGAGTGATTTCACAAAAATGATAATTTTGTGCTTACTCACAACAGCCAATGAGCCAATGAAAAGAGAGAGGGAAGGAGATATGTGGTCAAATTAACATAATAGGCAGGCAACTAGAAAGACAGCTGTGTTTAAGAACATGACAGCACCAGGGTGGGAGAGTGGCAAAATATTTCTGTATGACTCACAAGAGACACAGCTGTGGTCTCTTTCCTAGTTTTAATATGCAGTTTAAAGCTGAATACAAGTAAAACACAGTGCAAAGAAAACAAATCATGGTATACAAACTAGAAGAAGGCAAGAAAGTAATACAAAATACAAGAAAGCAAAAGCAAACTAACCTTTCTCTCACAGCAAGTTGTAGAAGAGTATGGTGAGCTTTTCTAGCAAAGCTTTGAAATGTTTTAAATAGCTTCATCATTTTTTCTGGGTGCAAGATGTAGAAACTGCATGATTATTTTGGTTTGTTTTATTTCTAGTAACAATTGATTTACCACTTACTCTAACTACAACACAATATTACTGTAACTTATGTTTGTGTAACTATTTATTTCTGAGGAACACCTGTCTTGTGGCATGTTTTTTTTTTTTTTTGTAATTTCCTGACATTCTAGTCATCTCCAGATTTGTTAAATTACAGCAAAACACTTACTTGGCATTCCTGACTCTCCAGCACTAGCACAGTAAAAGAATCCATTGAAAATTATCTCTGTTCCACAGTCCATGCAGTGCAACTAACAATATAACTGACTAAAAATGCACAAAGACAAGAGTGACTCAAAGAGAACTTACTGATGCTAGGGCAAGGAATAGAGGATTGCTTAATAGTTTGCATTAGTTATATGACTAATACAAGTGATATGGAATTTTCTAAAATATTCAGTAACCACACCCCTGCCCCCCCCCCCCAAAAAAAAAATCATTGCATTGCATGGACTGTGGACTAGAGATAATTTTCAGTACATTAAGTTACAGTAATATTGTGTTGTAGATAGACTAAGGAGTTAATCAACTGTTACTAGTAATAAAACAAACCAAAATAATGAAGCAGTTTCTACTACTTGCACCCAGAAAAAAAATAATGAAACTATTTAAATAAACAAATAGATCTCCCTACTGCAGGCAGAGGGGAAGAGATTTATATTGGAAGTCCCTTCCATTCCATTATGAGCTGTCAATTGCACTTGATTCTATAAGGTTCTCTCAGTGCAGTGACAGATTTAACACCTCTGCAGTAGTGTGGGGGGAGGGGGCTGTCAATTCCTCTTGTACTACAAAAAAAAACTCTGAACAAAGGCCTGCAATTCAGTTACTTTTCTGGCTGTATCTGTATAACTTCCAAGAATAGTATAAAACAAGTTCTGAACCAAATATAAATGAGGGTGTTAGAGACAGAAAAGTAGCAGTCCTTTTATAGAAGGTATAGAAGATGACAATGACTCACAAAAATCCCATTATATGTTAATGACATGGGAATTCACACGTCTTTATGTCTGACATGATGTCATACAAAGCATTATGGGAAAGAGAAAGAGTTGAGGAAGAGCAAGATCACATTGATACACCAAGCCCCATTGATAGCCATGTTGTGGAAAACAGTCTAAAATTACAAATAAAACACTTAGAGTGATTTTTAGGTGTTGAAATAGGTCAGGAAACAAAGACAGAGTGAAAAAACAGATTTTTTAGTTATTGGGTGGAAGTTTCCTTTAAATAGAAGTTTTAGCTCCTAGCTCCACCCCCTCAATTCACAGAAATTAACTTTAACTGATGTGTTCTAACTGCTGTGTGACTCCTTATTTGACCTGTTTTAATATGCAATCAAAAGCAGAATACAAGTAAAACATATTGTAAAGAAAGCAAATCACAGTATACAAAATAGAAGGCAATAAAGTAATACAAAACACAAGAAAGTAAAAGCAAACTAACCTTTCCCTCACAGCAAGTTGTAGCAGAGTCTGGGTGAGCTTTTCCTCCTACTTTGAATAATAATTATCATCACAATGACTCAACTCAAGTGTCAGCTAAAGGACAGCAACTCCTCTTCCACTTACTCTGGATTTATCTTTCCTAACAGCTAAAATATGTTTTTTCTTTCTTTAACAACTATTGTAAAATAAATCCATCTTGCTAACTGTTATTTATATTTCACTCCAAGTTACTCTGTTTTTTTTCATCACACTACTAATCCTTAACACTTTGCCATTGTTGTGCAACTGTAACATTTGTATACATAAGCTAGCAGGTATCCTTCCTTATCCTTATATTTAAAAACATAACATATTTTAATTCTACCCAAGAGGGGATTACATAACATGTTATCATCTAATTGTTGGTCCTATTTAGTGTGATTTGGATCTCAGTCAATTCAGTTTTTGAGTCACTAGGGATCTGCCTAGAACTGATGTTTTTTTTTTTAAAGATATGGATACTCCAGCATGGTAACTGCAAAACCCTTGTATAAAGGGAGTACTTTGTGTATTTTTAAACCACGTTTCTATAATAACAGAAATACAGCTGAGCCTCAGGATCAGGGAATTTGTTAATTTGATTCTTGGCATTTAGCAGAGCTACTTTGATATGGCGCGGTGCCTCTATGTTTCTTTTGTTATAGTAAGAGATTCATTAGTTGGGTTCTACCTAAAAATGCATTATAGGGGTAGCAGAGGCTTTTGCTAGAATGTGGAAGCTCTAGAGCTTGAGGTGCAAGCCATTCATTGCAAAGTAAGAATGACTGTCTAGCATCTCGTCACATGTTGACACATATTGGATCCTCCTAGAATGGCACCAACTGTGCAGTCAATTTTTGAAGCCTGTCATCTTTTTCTACCCAACTTTTGTGTCATTTGTATAGAAATAAGGATTCTGCTCAAAACCAGGGTCTTAACTGCAGTTGTGACACTCAAGGAGAATTCTGTCATGTCTATCTGCAAATCCCTTAAGGATTTATGAGCCAGGTCATTCACACCCACATGGACTACTACCATGTCATAATCATATCTGTTTGGCTTAAGGGTATTTAGGGCTGTTGACAGATCAAATATCTTTGCTTCTGAAAAGAAACACAGTGTCAACTTTTCTTCGTCCAGCTTCATGAGAGCTGAGTCAGTGTGTCTAACAATGGAGTCACCACTCACCAAAGACTGGTGCACTTTTGTTAGAAGGCTGTCGAGGTGCACTAATTTTGGAGTGGCTATATAAATACCTGGTTACCTTTCACTGTGATAGTGCTAACAGGTGCTGTAGAGCTTGATTAGTGCTGAGACCTACATTCACTAGGTGTTGGAGGCTTAGGCAGGGAATTTTTAAAGGCAAAAGTGTCAGATAGTTTACTATGTATTTTTGTAGAATGCAGTGGTGGTGTGTGTTGTGTTTATTTGTGAGAGGAAGACCTTTAATCTGGTTAGGTACCTGCATCTGTCACATATAGATAGTGATGAACTAAGCAGCAATTCATTGTCTGTGAACATCAGGCAATTGTTGCACTGCCTAAGCAAACCAAGTGCTATGAGACTGGAAACTAAGTATGAACAAGCTGTCTGACCTTCCATTTTAGTCCAGGAATACATTGAAGGAATAAAATATTATATGATTTTAAGAAAATGTTGAAGTAGTTAATAGTTTAGTGGAAATATATATATATATATATATATATATATATATATATTTATAAAACATATATAATAATAATATATATATAATAATACAATAATGTAACTTAGGGATTTATTAACACATGGTTGAAATCTTTAGTGTAAATGTAATGTTATATAAATGTGGTTTAAGAATGAATTTAAAGTGGTACATATATGTAGTGTAAAACTGGAAAAAATAATACATATAAGATGAATATGAATAGTTAGCAGTTATCTATGACAGTACCGGGCACAATTCTAATTAGTACACAGTGCATGAATGCAACTGCAGTCTCTCAGAGGGAATGAGAATAACTACATTCAATTGTAAAGAATTTCACACTGGAAGAACCTACATCTATACAGCACAACATTGCACAGTGCTGTGCAGAGTGATGGTCTGTGCTGTTTATGCCAGCAGAGAAAGAATAACCAATAGAAGATTTACTAAGAAATCAGCCAAAATGCCTACAAAACCACTCTCACTGATTCTTAGATCTTAATATTAAATTAAGGGAAAGCAAAGAAAAACACTAGATAAATGAGACACTGTAGCAAAGCAGAAACAGCCAGATGACTGTATAAACACAATAGAACATGTGTTTTTTTTCTTTTCTTTCATTTTTTTTAAACAGATAGTAAAAAGGATAGTAAAACTTAATAAAATAGCACTTATAAATCACTGCGCAGCTATAACTGCAATAGAAAACAAATAATTTCCTTTTCTCTAAAAGAGGAGTCCGCCTCACTGTTAAGTGTCTAAATATAATGCATGAGTAGTAATAGATCTTGTTTAATATTAAATGGCATAACTTCAAAAGAAAAATAATTTTAGTGGAGTATGAAGATGTCTGCAATGGAATCTGCTGTCATTATTCTCTCTTAGGATTGCTTTGTAGAAATTCTGGTTAAAAACAAAAGAAAAGTATATGAGATTCAGCAAACTTGATAGACTAGAGAACCAAACAGAGTATTACCATGCATTTCAAATAATTCTAGCAGGTCTGTAGCTGTGACCTGGTTCACTAACTCCCAACTAATCATAAATCCAAATAAAACAAAACGTCTTATTTTCAGCACCTGTAGATCCCCTCACCCATATGACACCTTCACCAGCATATCCAAAAACAAAAACAAAATCACCCCTACCTCCCACACTAAACTCCTAGGTGTACAAATAGATTGCAACCTTAAATATGACATTCACATAGCCCAAACTATCAAAAAGGTTCACAAAAAACTTGGTCTCCTCTATCGCCACAATTTCTCACTAAACAAACCAAAGCCACCATAGCCAGGATACATCTGCTGTCTACCCTTTTCTATGCATCCCCAATACATAACAACCTCCACCAAGCTAACCTAAACAAATTTGAATCCTGTTACAACAAGACGGACCCATCACTGTGTAGCTCTCAAGCAACTAGGCTGACTTGAACTACCACAGCTACTGAAACTCAACCAGTTGTGATTGGCACACAAAATATACTACCAACCAGCTAAAACTCCAGCACTACAAAACCTAATTATACCTTATTCTACTACTAGAACCTTAAGATCTAGCACCCAAAACTGCCTAGATATCATCAAACATATCAATGAGTCAGGGAAATCTCTCTTCGGCTATTCTGTTTCTAAAGTTTGGAAATCATTACCTGGCCATCTAACCTGCATATGCTCCAACACTCAGTTGAAAAAACTCCTCAAAGCACACTATATGAATTCCTGGTCATGCTGCTGTGACTCCCCAGGATAAACATTACTGTACTACCTATTCCTCATCTAAACCTAATCTCAGTGTATCCCATAAAGCAAATAGTCTACACAGTATGATTTCCTATATCTACATCATCTAAATTGATATAATATGAATGTTATTTTTATCTAGTACCATACAAAACATGTAAGATATGTAAGAGCAAATACTCTACTTAGTGTGTTTTTCTATACCTGCATCATCTAATTGGATGTAAGAAGAATATGTTACTTTTATCCAGTACCATACAAAACATGTAATATATGTATTATATTTGTACTACCTGCATATGAAACTATATGCCAATGTTCCTCATTGAGTTTTATATATGCTATCTTATCTCATCTATTATGTACTACTAGATATGTATGGTGTATAACTGTATTGTTTCTACATGCTGAAATATGTCATTTTATCTGGAGCTTTTCTCCCCAGGCCTCCACTGAAAAAGGACCTGTGTTCAGTTGGACTTTCCTGGTTAACAAATGTAAAATAAAAATAAATAAATACATTGAAAAACACTTCTGATGAAGTTTATTTTCAGCATTTAGATGAAAATGCTGAATAATAAACTGATTGTGTGTGCTACTTTGGTTGTGGTCCATCATGTTCCATTTTGGATTGTTGGTTTTATACAACATATTTTATAGTGTAGAAGTGGCATTGTCTTTATGTGCTCATTTTTCTTTGGGATGAATGTTTTCTCATTTGTGTTTGCTCTTTAGATATTTTAGTCGTGTTTGTACATTTGACATATGTATTTGCTTGCCATGCTTAAAACAGCACCTTGATGACACAGAATATGTTTTACTGATCCATCGTTCTCCATCTTGCAGTACCCTTACACATTACAAGTGCTGTGGGATATGAAATCCCCCATGAAGGTTTACAGTGGAGCTTTCCTACCAGCAAAAAACGTTTTAATTTGAATCTTGTGTGTTTTCACAACATTGCATTACACTGTGAGCAATATTTGTGTAATCTTTTGCTGACTTCAGAGAATAGTTTCATACAGTAATGTCTGAGATATACCTTTCTACAGGTTGATTGCTGAGAAGCCATGAGGGAATAATGGAAAACAAATAGTTATGGAACTAATAAATACATAAAAAAGGCAAAATAAACAAAATAGAAAGTGATAATACATAATAAAGTTATATGATGTTTAAATAGGCAAGTAATATGAAAATACACTAAACTGGATTACAGTAAGACAAAGTACAGAGACAGAAAATTAACAGGACAAGTGTTAAGAACATAAGAACACAGAAAGTAGAATGAATAATAAGCAAGTGATTACAGCGGCCATAAGAGGTGTTGCCAAACACAACTTTAAGTAGGCAAAGCCATCCACAAATTGTGATGTCAGTGCACACTACATACAATTGTTGTCACCCCAGTTGGCATAGATCTGGCTTTACTAATAAATATATAAATATATATATATATATATATAGTTTTACTTTTTCTTATCAAAAGTTCATCCTTTCAAAAAGAAAAAGTACAAACCGATTTACACGAAAGTGCACTTAAACGAAAGTGCACTTTCACGACTACTCATTCAATGAAGTGGTAGGATTAAAAAAAAAAAACACTGTAGCAACACATCACGCAACAGTGGGGAAAAGAGAATATACCTGTTTTCTCACTGTAGTGCGATCTCAGCGTTAGCATATATAAAGTAGCAGGGGGGTGTGAGATGCAGCCCCCCCCCCACATAGGAGGTGCAGGGGGGCAAGACTTTGTAGTTTTTTTTTTTTTTTTTAATCTTACCAGTTCGTTGAACCAGTAGTCACAAAAGTGCACTTTCCTTTAAGTGCACATCTGCATTATTGGGCTCATACTTCTTCTTTTTGAAAGGATGAGCTTTCTATAAGAAAAAGTAGACCCATATATATATATATATATATATATATATATATATATATATATATATATATATATATATATTTATAAATGGAAAACACTGACAAAGTGTGGGGGTCTACAAGGTAAGTCACATGATTATATGATTCCCATAGTTCAGCAAATTCTTTACAGATACCAGGAAAAGGCAAGTTCAAATGTCACAGACCAGGATAGCAATGCCTTTCTAAAACAAAACGATTATACAAAAAAAGGCACATACATCATCAGGTATCTTAGGAGTAATATAAAAACAATCCTTGTAGAAGGAGAAAATAGGCACATACATTTCTTGATGTAATGGTGAATTCAGTAACAGGGAAAATACATGAATACATAATGCAGTGATGAGGCAACTCTAGTGTAATGGGTGTGGACTTTTAGAAGCCATGAAGCACCAAGGGTAAGGCACATAGTGCTAGATCTGTGTTTCACTGCATTTAAAGTTTATGTATACGTGTCTGTATATTAAAAATGTTCTAATTGTTTTTGTAGCTCAATCATCTAATGTTTTGTTCATGACATTTCAATTTTACAAAATGTTTTCATAAATTCCTAACCCAACAGAATTATTCTTTCTGCAGATGTTTCTCCTAATTAGTGTATGTCTACTTCACTTCAACAGACTTTGCATTATTTTTGTTACAAGCTAAATCTACTTGTAAACACTTGTGAGGTTATTCATTTTAAAGGCATTCAAGCATGTCTACAAATGTAAGCTAACCACAATTTGACATTTTCCATTATATGCATGAATAAAAGCTCCTGCTTTTTTGTTTTTATTCTTAATGCACAGAAGAATTTCCACTTTAAGACATAAATAGACATATATTTACCACAATTTATGGCAATGTGTTCCATCATTTCAACTATCATTTAGACTTTTATTATAACTTGCAGTTTACGTTAACATTACTTTACAAATTAGAGTGAGAGTGCCAAAAGTTACAAGATCAAGAATCAATAAAAAGCAATTTAGATCCTGTAAGACTTTTTTCTGTGCAGTATTAAAGAAGTGCTTTAAAATTTAGACCATACAACATATCTAAAATCCACTGGAAATACAGCATGTATACTATATAATATATATTTTTTACAAAGTGATTTCTTTTCAAACCAGTAAAGTATATATTGCTTAAATAATGCTGATATCTTGTCCTGTGGATATAGAAGAATGTTTAATAAGCATGAAATTGCTGTAAAGTGCAGTCTAGCAATGCACTGCTAGAAATATATAGTTGTGTACATGAGTAGCATTATTGAGCAATGCTGAAGGTAATTTTACTGGCCATTATGTTCACAGATACAGAGATGTATAACAGCATGCAAAATGTTCTGAAATAGTTTATATTTGAAACATTTAACTTAAATGTTTTGACTGTGATAGTCTTTTAAATTGTATTTACACACAGTGCTTGTCCTTTTCAGATCCTTCTTTGCCAGACTACACCCTGTTGTTTTGATGTACATGAATTTAAAAGACCCATCAATTACTATAGCAGCAGAATACCAAATATCAAGTCAATGACTAATATAGTTGTTTATCTCTCCATTATCTACCACAGGTACATAATAAATTAAAGGAAATATGTACTGAGACGTTAGTTATTACTTCTAAAACTTCATTGATTTTGATTATCTGCTAAATGGCATTTTTTTATATTTAGCTTAGGTAACCCATCAGTTTATCAAAGAAATTAATGATGATTAATAAGAAGTCCTTAAACCTACTTTATTATCAGTTTCTAAACAACATACATAGCTACTAGTGTATGATGAATTTATTATTTTATGAATATCCATCACCCAAAAAATATTGCATGTTTCATACAGAATAAAAAAAAAACTGTCACGATATAGTACAGTCTTCAGCCATTTATGTTCAGAAACAACAGATCAAACATGATTTCTCAACTGGATTGTTTGTGTTCACAAAGAATTGCACTGTTAAACTGAAAGTATTCACTTACTCTGTTTGCACAGAACCAGCAGATTAACAAATCTGTGCATCTCTGACCAAATGCCACACCTTTGTATTTCACTGTTATATTACAGTCTGACTACCCTACTTTTTATTTTTTCTGGCATATGATATATTTTACATCTTCCTTCTCCCTCTTATAACCACCATCAAATACCATGGCACTGTTTTCACCACAGTTCCTCTTCATTGCTTTATCAAAAATAAAATAAAATAAAATAAATAATTTCCCATATATCATGCATACTAGCTGTTTAATTCTATACCATAATGTAGTATTCTACTAGAATAATTTGATATGGTTTCCACTCAGTGTAGCTTAGGTAGTCTACAGAACATATATTCATCTCCTTTTGGCTTATCCCAGTTAGGGGTCACCACAGTGGATCAACAGTCTGCAGAATAACTGGCAGTGGAGTTTTATGGTGCCGAGTTGCCAGCCCGGTGCCCAACTTTCCACAGAAGGCACACATTTGCACACACTCACACCTAGGGACAATTTAGAGTGTCCAATCTACCTACAGAATGTCTTTGGGATGTGGGAGGAAACCGGAGTACTCGGAGGAAACCCACATGACCACAGGGAGGACATGCAGACTCTGCACAGAAGGCACCCCAGCCAAGAATTGAACTGGAGAACCTCTTGCTGTAAGGTGGCAATACTAACCGCTGCACCACCGTGGCCACCCAATGTAGTCTACAGAACACTGTAGGATTAATTTAGTGCAGTAATGGACTCTTACAGAAAAGTAGAACAATATGTGTAACATCTCTTTTATCTGCATACAAGTCAGTACTAATCTGCAACACATGAGCAACTTATTCTTTCTAATTAAATAATGACTGTAGATAAATTGTGATAACAACAGAGGGGTCTTTTTAGGAGGGTCTATATTATGTTGTTGAAAGAGCTGTTCATCGAATGCCCTTTCATTGACACATAAACACCGGACTACCAAAATCTCAAACTGCCACATAAGCAAATTCTTTCCCAGGGGAAATAAATTGCTTGGCCAGTAGCAAAGAAAACAAGCTATCACATCCTACAAAGTGGGGGGCTGTGCCCCCCCCCCCAACTAAATATACCTACTCCGAGATCACACTACAGTAGAGGAAAGGGCAAATTCCCGATAATGGCCAAGTGATTTTTTTTCCCCTGGGGAAAAAATCACAGCCATTTCAACAACGTAAATGGAACCTTTTTTGTGAGTGTTCCTAGCAAGTTTCTGTTAGGTAAGTTTAGATCTATGGCCAGATTCAGTTAAGGCTACATGGTCTGTTTACGCTGTGTCTGCATAGCACCACACACACACACATGGTAGCGCACTTGTTTGGATTCAATAAGTGATTCTACATGGTGTGCTGAACCATGCAGAGCCACGCAAATTATGTAAACACCATGGCATACAAATTAAAGCATAAGTAGCTATTCAACCAATCCAGGATGGAAGGGGCTATTCAACAAGTTATGAAGCAACCATGTAGACTCAGTGCTGGTTTTCCCTGCAAATTCCAAAATCTACTGGAATACAGCCATGGAAAGGAGTCTACACAGAAACAATGTTAGGAGCTCCTTTTGCTTTAATTCATGTGTATGTGTAACAGGCTGCTGCTACTAATAGACCAAGGCCAAGAAGGAGAAGAGTGAGACCCCGGTTAACTTATCACAATCTACATGACATGGAAATTGTAGAGCACTAGAGGGTAGATAGAGACTCTGCAAGCTCTGTTGTACTCTACTCAGAGCCAGGGCAAACCAAGGGGAACCCATCCCAGTGGAGACAAAGGTATGTGTAGCACTTAGAATTTTAGCTACAGGTACCTTTCAGAGACAAGCAGGGGACATGCTGGGTGTGTCACAGGAATCGGCATTCAGGATTGTCCATCAATACCTGAATGCTATGCTCCAATATGCTAGTGGCCACATATATTTTCCCTTTACTCCTGAGGATAGGGCCAGAAATGTGCAGGAGTTCTACCATGTAGCACACTACCCTGAAGTACTGAGCAGCATACATTGTACACATGTAGAAATTAAGGCACCACCTGGGGAACAGGGAATGCTCTACATGAATAGAAAGGGCTTCCACTCTCCTAACTGCCAAGTCATGTGTAATGCCAAGGGAATCATCTTGAATGGGAGTGCTGGCAATGCAGGCCATTACCACAATGCACATAGCTGTTACACCTCTCAACTGTATCAGAAGTTCACTGGGGGGGGGGGTATCCCACATGGTCATTTATTGGGGGATGCAGGTTATACATTGGAACCGTAGCTGATGACACCCATCAAAATTGTACACACACACCTGCTGAAGAATGCCACAATGAGGCACATACTCAAACCAGAAATATCATAGAGTATGTGTTTTGGCTTCTGAAGTCGCATTTCCATTGCCTAGATTCACCTAGGGGAGCCCTGCAGTACAATCCAAAGGTATGTAACTGAAATATTCACAGTATGTGCCATGCTACACAACATCATCCTGAGAAAACAGCTTAATCAGGAAGTGGAAGGGGCACACATCCCACCACCAATGGCAAGGTAATCACAGCCAAATGCAGGTGACGAGTCAGAGGGGGAACAAGCAGCTGCTGTGGATGTAGGCAGACATAGGTGCCCTCAAAATTCCCTCACATTGGCTAAGAGACAATGCATAGCACAGTCACTCACCACTTAATGGCCTAAACCCTTCCTCCTACACACATAAATGTAGTAACATTAATGCCATGCAACACTCCCAACCTCTACCTACTCATGTAATGGCTGTATACTGCTTGCATCAGACAGAGTCAGCCCTGAACTAGAAATGTTGCAACTGTTGTATTTACAAGTTAAGTATTGAACCTGGACTGTATTTGTGTAATAGTATGAATGACTGCCATATTCTTGCATGTTGTTACTTGGTATTAGAGAATGGGCAAGCTGTACATCAACACCCTGATTGGAGAACGAACATTCTCCAGCAGGGCATTAATGTACAAGTATTGCCTGCTGACAAATGAGTCTACCATTTCACAGCAGCATATCAAGTTGCAGTGGAGTTTGGACTGCAAAAAAAACCTAACAGCTGCATTTATTGTTCTGCTTGCTAAGCAGTGGTCCTGCTGTTTAGTGACCATAAAATGTAAAAAAAAAAAAAGACAGAGAGAGAGACTGCGTGTGTGTGTGTGTGTGTGTGTGTGTGTGTGTGTGTGTGTGTGTGTGTGTGTGTGTGTGTGTGTGTGTGAGAGAGAGATTGATTGAGAGAGTGATAGAGAAAGCGAGAGTGATGTGTGACTGATTGTGTGCATGAAAGCAGAGGAACCTGTGTGTGTGTTAGATTGAGAGTGAGAGCGGTCTTGTGTGACTAAATGTGTGTATGAAAGCGGCAGAAATTCTGTGAGAGATTGAGAAAGAGGGTGAGACCGATCATGTGTGAGTGAATGTGTGTATGAAAGCAGAGGAGACTGTGTGTGTGTATATGTATGTGCTTGAAAGCAGAAGAGACTGTGTATGCATGTATGGGAGAGAGAATGGGATCTGTGTAAAATTGTTGCGTTTCACTTGCTTATTGTTTTTTTTAAGCACTATATTATTTTTATATACGTTTGATATAAAATGCTTCCTCCAACACCATTAATATATACTACAGCAAGTTTGAAACATTAGGCAGAGGAACTATTTTACATTAAAAATATATAAAAAAATAATGGGTCTATATTATTATGCCGAAAGTGCACAAACGCGAATCCCTAAAGGCCGACACATAAACAGCAAACTGCGTGTGTACCAAATGTCAAGAAGCGCGAAATTTAAATAATCTAATTGCCATAGTAATCCACACCATGTTTAGTAAGGTAAAACGTCAGTAGGAGATTCCCTTATCCGGTATAGCTCACTAACATAAATGTGCAGTAGACACTGACCTTAGGGTTAGGGTGCAGGTTAAGGTAAGTGCATATATAGTAATAGATTCAACCTACACCTTAGGATTAGAAGTAGGGTTAAGTTAAGTGCATATATAGTCATACAGTTGTGTAGCCAAATAGATACTTAAATTACACTTTTCCCATACTTGGGTGTTGTTTGTTTATATTCAGATACATTTGTGTGTAATGCATGTTTAATTAGGATCTGGAATATATGGGTGAAGTGTACATATGGGTGAAGTGTTGATTATTTATTTTGTTTGGGTAGGCAGTACGTAGTGGGTGGTGAATTGGCCAACTATGGCAATTCGATATTTTGAATTTCGCGCTTCTTGACATTCAGTGTACTTGCGGTTCGCTGTTTGTGTCAGCCTTTAGTTATTCGCGTTTGTGTACTTTCAGCATACTAATATAGACCCAAAATAATATAGTACTTAAAAAATAAATAAGCAAGTAAAACACAACAATTTTACAGAGACTTAATTCTCTAAGTGCAATAATGCCCTCCAGGGTGTATGTTAATGTGTAATGAATACCCTTCCAGGGGATTAGAGGCCCTCCCCTCTGTGTCTGGCCTCATAACACCCCAGGGCAGGCATTAATTACACATCAACACACACCCTGTCAGGCATTATTGCTTGCTTGCAACTTATATGTGTCCATTATTATGTAATAGGCCTCAGACATCAAAGATTCACACGGTCATACCTCTCTAGAGTAGTGATGGTGAAAGCATGTTTTCAATTCAGCACCATTTATACTGGAAAATCATTTAAGAGAAAAGTTAGAAAGTAAAGAAAGTAAAGTAAAATTTCAGTTTCAGACTTCACAACCCTCATAAAATCATGAACAATAATGATGGAAAAAAGTTTGATGCTATCAACTGTCTAACATTTTTGAGACCAATAGAAGTCAAAGGTATAATTACCAGTTCAACATCACAGATGTAGATATACTAAGCACTAAGTCAGCTATGCACCCTCAGCATCAGACAACAAACTTATGTATCCCTGAATCTGAAAGATATAAAACAGATATGGCACAGTTATCACTACTTTCACAGGGTGCTGGAGGGCAGGATGCCTAGGCTAACACAAAAGGTTGGTGAGTGTGTGTGAATAAGAAAGAGAAGCAGGCAGACATTCAGATAAAGTAACAAATGGTCAGTGAGACAAAATGAATTTTAAGTTTCACAGCTGAACCATGTAACTATTGTGTGTGTGTCTGTATGGAGCCTCCAGATGTATGGGGGTGTGAGTGTCTGCATGAACACAGCCAACCTCTGTGCTAGCTCTACTTCTTGATATATCATGCATGGTAGAGGTGGCAGTTCATTGTTGTTGTACCCAACCATTAGAACTGACTCTGCCAAGAGTTGTACTGGCATGTCCACACCCATGGTCAAATGCATTGCTGCTACCTGAACTTGACTGATGTCTGCTGGAAGAGCTCCTCTCATGAGGATACCCAGGACCTCAACACCATGGCCTACCATGTCAGAGTGTGGACAACTCAACTACTAACACAGCAGTGGAAGTACTGCCACTATGGGAGCATGATCAGGCATGGCCATATTGGCTAACAGCAGATGATGTGGCTGCCCTACTCCCATATGTTCCATCACAGACACAGCCCATTTGAACATGTCATTCATCCGATCCATTGAATCTGCAACACAGTGGAGGCAGTCATGCATGTCAGCCTATGCCACGTCTACAACCCTACAGATTTCTCTGGATGACATATGGGAATGTGCCTGTGCCTCCATGATAGCCTTAAACATACATTGAATGGCATAGAATGGGACACCTGGAAGAGGTGGGGGATGGAAGCAGACCTCCTCCAAGCACCCCTAACAACCATCCTGTGTGGTACCTCACCCACAATTTGGCTATGACCAGAGTCAACAGGCACTGAAGCCACAATAACCACACTTACCTAATTGTTTGTCTCACCCTCCATCTGTCCAATATCTGAGGGCTCCCAGAAGGGGTAGGCATAGGTCTACTGGATGTGTCCTTTTGAATTTCAGGGGATGGCTGTATGTCAGCTTCAGTGTTAGATGCAAACTCTGCACCCCGACTGTGCCTCTGTTTGGCCACATTCATCAGTTAGCAAGGTTCCCCAACACATGCAGACATTGAACACCTGCAGACAGGACTCAGACAACCAATAATTGAAAATGGATACATTCAATTAATTCTGTTGGGCACCGTGTAAACATGCTAAATGGCGTTGCATGGTGGTTAACATAGAGAACTTAAGAATAAGTAGGAAATTAGGAAATGTCATGTAACTAGTCCTGTTGCAGCAGTTGTAAGTGTGAGGCTGGAGCACATATGGTGCTGGGTTCTAGTACAGGGTGTACAACCTATTTTTACTGTTGTGCCAGTGCAGTTTATAGCAATGAACTGAAAAACAGACAAGTGTTATTTCAATATTCTTGTGGCAACGGGTGTAAGTGTAGCACTGCCAACCACATGGTCCTGGTGTCTAGTGCAGGATATTCTATTCATTTTTACTGTTGTTCCGCTTTCCATTATATTCAATCTCTCTTATAACATTTTAGATATTGGAGCTGTTACAAAGTATATACATGAGGGATAAGACACCCTTATTGGGTTTTCAGATGTATGACTGAGGGTATACTATCTACTACAGATATGCAAGTATAATTCTGCTATCTGGACTTGCATGGCCTTCACAATTACATAACTCACATACACAGATGGATCTATATACAAGAACCTTGTCAGGTCAAAAACATACATGTGTAACACCTCAAACTGTTACCTGTATTTATGAATGATTCATGACTATGTCTCAGCAGCATTTCTTCTGTGGCAAAGATGGAAGATCAATGCTGTGGAAGAAAATGTTTGTCCCTTATGCCTAGGCTTGAGTCCCACACTTTAAAAATCAATTTTAGACATGTATAAAGGAAAAAACAAATGTGTCATGTCATGACATTTATGCCCCCCAAGTGCACGTCTGCAAACTAAACTCACCTAAAACGTACCTTCCAATTTTCAATACATATTTAAAGCTACCTCACCAGACTAACCTTCCAATTTTAAGTATTTGTTTCCTCTCTGCTTGACACTGCTGCACTCTGCTTAACATCACACAAACACGGTTGGCATCATTGCTCGAGTTTGCACACTACCAGTAAATGTGATAACTGAAACTGGTGGGAAAGCATCAGTTGCCATTACTCTAGTTTGGATGTTAGGTAAGTCTGACACTAGAGGGTTAGATGTCCAGTTTAGGGCACAGAGGTGGGGTGTTCATTAGTCCAGAATATTTATTGGACTCCTGGTAATGCACCACAGCCAAAGGCTTTTGCAGGGGGACTGTTCTGGCTCCCAGTACACATTTGAGGCATAGAATATTTTGGCTCAGGCTGTATCCAGTGCTACTGGAATCCCATGCACTGAAGAGCAGTGAAGGCACCATTTTAGTTACTTACACAGGCATAAAAGGGATACCTTCAACCATTGGTTGAATGAATTTGAGACTGTGGGCATCCAACAGCTGTATAAGTATGATCATAAGAGAATACTTGTGATAGTTAGAAATATAAATATAGGCAAGACTGGTGTGCATAATGCTTTTCTGTTCTTTCCCCAGCTAATACCAAACATAAGTTCAATCAACAGGCTCATGTTGCTCGATTGGAGAGACTGAGGGAAGCAAGTGGTATGTATGCAGCAGAAGTGAAGTGTTATTGTAGATTTAAAAGTTGTAGATAGATTTTTGTTTTTTATACAGTTATAACATGCATATCCTAATTGTAAAAACAAGTATGCATGCATTACTTAGTAGCACAAATCAACTTTAGGAGTCAAATATTAGACTGTAGTCAGAGGTTCTGTGTTCAAATACTACAAATCACAACTATGCAATACTGCATTTCTTTAATAATATGCACATTAAATTAAACTCTAAACAAGTAGCACAGATACCCTGCTTGTTAACTGTAATCTGTATAACTGAACATGCATATGTTCAATATATGCATGTTTCAAGGATTACTGTCAGCAGTCTGTACTTATAGTGTGTATTTGTTTAAATGACAAATGACATACTTCAGATAAAATAGTTATACAATTGTGTTAATACATTGTATGTCACATATGATGGTACTAATTTTATTTCTTGTTCTTTTCTCTCATTCCAACCCTTATTTCTCTTTTTTGTTTTCTATTATGTATCATCAAACTCTCTCCATGTCATCCATCTGTACCACATCACTAAATGCTCCACAGCACAGTAAAGTAGGCCAGTCCCAGTGGGACAACCTATCCCCACTCCAACAGCTCCAGCACCAATGTCCAGCACATCTGGGAACCAACCTAGTAGCACTGCCTCTCCTGCCCCTGCACTACCTGCACCCTTATATAGTACTACCCTGGCAGCTCGTGCAGTGGTTCCCTCCAGGTGCAGTAGCAGAGGTGGCAATTTCATCACCCACCAAGAGATGCTAAGTTTGGTGTGTAGGGTTGTGCAACACGCTATTGGTGTACACCTATGCTGGCTGGAGAGGCTGCTTTCTGTCATGGTTTGTAGGAGGAGAATACATCAAGCACTACAGATGCCAGCAAAGTAAGGGGACAGTGATCACAGTCCAGTGGGTGAGGACTCAATTCTCACTGTCTCTAAGTTTGACTGGCATGAGCCTTTGTTGTCCCCTCCCTTACCCCAATCATTGTCTTTCACAACCTTTTGTGTTCCTCACCTTCCCTGTCTCTTGTCTTGTTTGTCTTGTTTGTTTGAATTTGCTTTCTTACCTTCCCAACTTACATGACCCAGACATACCTACATCCTTTACCCAGCATTCCTCTCTTACTGAATTAAAAAAAAAAAATTGGGCACCCGTCCCACAAAAAATATCATCCCATACATAGCTCTCCATTTTGCGCATGTGTCTTCTTGACACACTTGATTTGGTCCAATTGTCTATACAACATGATTACGTTGTTGCCACCCATCTCTCTGGAGGAACAAGTCCAAATTCAGCTAATATTCTTCATATGTCATCAGTTTTTACTGTTGAAGAAATTAATAGTTATGGTTCTTTCCCACCTCCTTCTTACACATTCCTGTATTGCTTTTCCTTTGTTCTACCCCCTGCTTGCTCCCCATTTCACCACTTTCCTATCTACTTCATTTTAATACCTATAATCTGGTAAAAATAGAATCACATACAACACACATAAGTAGTAGAAAAAGCAGTGGATCCCTTCACTTTTTGGCCTCAATGTTTGAGTGGAGATTGGCATCTCTTACCTTTTCACAATGCCACTTAACCTCACTACACACAGTAATACATGCTGAAAGCACTATAAAGAATACTGTCATTGCATTATGACTGGTTACATAAAAGTACACCTGTATCTGAACTCAGTACCATCTGGGCTCAAAAAGAAATGTGTCAATGCATTCATACCTGCTGCCACAGAATCAGCTAATGAGCAAGTGTGTTTCATACACTCAGTACTAATTCTCAGACTTTTAGCAATGCAGCTCACGTTTGCACACTATTTAACTATGCGCAAACAAGGAAAATAATGAAAATGTGTATCTCTTATGTGTAAACACTTTGCCAACCATCTTGCAAACCCACAGCTCACTGTTGCACTATGCAAAGCCAAATTTAGCATGTATTAGTGCTGTTTACTGTCCATTTTACTCTTTATGCTGTGAAACCCCATGTGAAAACTTAAACTGAACAATATGTAACATATTTGCAATGCAGCCATGTGTTTCCTATCCCCATGCAATGCAACTCTGGTGTCTCCAGTACTTTTACACAAATATATCAACTACACTACCTAAATTAATATCAAATGTTGTGTGATATACAATGCACATCAATCTGATAACATGCAAAACTAGAACTATCTTCAATCTGAGCATGCCTACACATCCATCAACTGACCCTAGGAACTATTGACCTATAAGCCTAACTAGCCATATCTGCAAGGCTGAAGAAAGATTCATCATGGACCTCATCCACAGGGACATAGGTGACCTTCAACACTCTTGACCTTACCCATATTGGTTTTGTCAAGGGTAGATTTTGCTTATTAAACCTAATGTATTTATTTGATAATGTCCTCAAAGCCCTGGATGAGGGAAAATAGGGCATACCACCTATCTTGATTTAGCCAAGCCCTTTGACACAATCCCCAATTCAGATATCATAGAGAAACTCTCCCATTTGGGGATTAACCCATATATTACTAGATCAGTTGCCAACTGGCTCACCAACAAAATGCATACTGTCAAAGTTGGGGAGTTCACCTCCACCAGTAGACCAGTTTCCAGTTGAGTACCAAAAGGATCTGTGCTGGGCCCTCCACTGTTTGAAAACTATTGCTCTGAAGTTCAGACGAAGGTAGATGGCCTGTGGCTTACCAAGTTTGCAGATGACTGTCAACTGGGCACAGTCATATAGAGGCGCCCCAACAATGTTAACATATTACAGAAAGGCCTGGCACAGACAAATGATTGGTGCCAAACTCATGGACTGAAACTTAATGCAATAAAATGCCTTTGGAAAAAAGTAGCCCTGCTAATTATGTTATACATAGCACCCCTCTAAGCTCAAACTCAGTGGTAGGAGACTTGGGAACACAGTTTTATAGCAGTCTAAACTTCAATCACCATGTGTTCATAGTGGTAAGACACACATTCAACATTGCCCTCTTCATAAACTAAGGGCATCACACCCAAGACCAAGGAGGTCATAACTCCACTGTACTCGACCCTTATTAGACCAGTAATTGAGTACAATGATCCCTTCTGTATGTAGCTCACCAGACACCTGCAGTAACTGGAGAGACCACAGAAGTTTCTGACTAAAATAATCCAGGGCCTCCAAAACATGACACACATGGAAAGACTAAAAGCCCTGTCACTGTACTCAGTATCATACAGGCTGCTGAGAGGTAACCCGGGCCTGGTATACAGAACAGTCTTAGACACTACCTTTATGTAAATGCTGGACAACCACAAATCAAATGGAACAAGAATAACTTGCTCCAGGATCTCAACCTAGTCTGAGACATAAACAGAACATGCTGGAGAGACAGATATATCTCCCAGTGCTTGCAGCTTCTCTGTATTAGGCTCCCACTACATGTGAAACAGCACTTCTCAATGACCCTATTCAGGAGCAAATTAAACAGCTGGATGGCTGATTATTAATTCACTCCGGGGGGGGGGCACCTATGTCCCTCATACATTGGGCCAGTCGGTGGTGATCACAACATTACTGTGCTAAGAACAAACATCTAACTATGCTCAATAAGGGTATTTAGGTTTTTACACTACTAGGCTTGTAAAGGCCTTAGGGTCATTAGTCTAGTAAGCTCCTAGGAACCTATGTAGCTATGAACCTATGCATGCCTCCCATCATCTTTCTCCTACATGTAGTGCTGATGTTGTGCAGTATAAGTTGTCCTGCAGTCTTGCAAAAATCAGACTTCTGCTGTGGTGCTTGCATAAATTACTGAGTTCTGTAGACTGTGTACTTTAGATAGGTAGGGGTTCTGTTCTCACTGCAGTAAACTGTGTGTGTGTGTGTGTGTGTGTGTGTGTATGTGTGTGTGTGTGTGTGTGTGTGTGTGTGTGCACATGTCTGTGTGTGTGTGTGTGTGTGTGTGTGTGTGTGTGTGTGTGTGTGTGTGTGTGTGTGTGTGTGTGTGTTTACCCAGAAGAGCAGAGGTGTGCATCCTAGAGTTAGTGCTCCAATCCCAGGGATTGATAGTATTTTGATACTTGCAAATGCCTACACCTCCATTTCACACAGGCCTCCCAACATCTTCTCTCCAACATGCACTGCTGATGTCCTCCACCATAAGTTAGCCTGCAGCCTTGTAAAAGTCAAACTTGTGCTGTGGCACTTGCATAAATTACTGAGCTCTGTAGTTTGTGTGCTAATATAGGTAGGGGTTCTGTTCTCAATGCAGTCAACTGGAGTTTGTGTGTGCACTTGCTTGACATTATAGTGAGCCTTTTAGACCAGAATGTGTGACACTGTCATTGCCGTATTCTTCTCACCAGACACCGCTAATGTCATCAGCTATAAAGTGCTGTCTGAGACACTACAAGTCATACTTGAGCTGTAGTGCTTACCTTACATACAGAGTACGTCAGTGGTGACAGCTCTACTGGTACAGGTTGATTCACCAACTTTCACGGTATGTTTTCTGTCAGTGAGCCAGTTGGTTACCCATCTATTTACAAAAGGTTTAATCCTCAGCTGAGAAAGTTTATCAGTGATACCTGCATGGGGGATTGTTCTCAATCCTTAGACCAAATCAGGATAGCTAATATGCACCATCGTACCTTCATCCAGGCCTATCAGACAGAATCTGTGGGCTTTGACAACATCACAGATCATCTATCATGTGACACATCACATCCAGCTTCCTGACATGGTTCAATACACACTTCAACACACTCTCCACACAGACTATGTTCCTGTAAAAGGGTGTACATCAACATACATCAGTCTGAGTGGAAGGACAGCATCCAATGCATGCATGCATAGACACATCCTGACTCTCTTCATCTGTGAGGTAGACCAACATGTCATCATAGACCTTTTTTAAATGGACACTGGTAATATCCTGACTGTGTGCAACAGACCCATGTGAGTTGTCAATGCTACATCATGCCTGTTACAACTGTTAGATGTCCTCAAAGACATGCATGATGACAACACTATCATCCTTTTGAATTTGACAAGCCCAAGACATTTGACACAATTCACACTGAGGTATTTACTCAACACTGTCAGTTGTGGCTATAAACACCTATATCACCAAGTGGGTAGACCACTGTATCACATATGTGGCATCTAAATATGCTGAAATGTATCAAGTGACTAATATCTCAGGTCCAATGATCAGGTCCGCACATCAAGGCTGTCTGTTAGACCCTTTCCTGTCCATTATTTAAGTGACAGACATCACAGATGACATACACATCCTGTGTCCAAACAGCTGTCTGAAGGACTACAGACTGTGGGCAGTCATTGACTCCAGCTATGATATTAGTATAATACAGACTATATCAACACACAACAAAGATTGGTGTCACAGACATGACAACACCTGTGATGACAGAAAAAGATGGGGGATTTGTTACGTAGATGGTAAGTGGAATGCACACCAGCATGTGGTCACACTGCCGACTACTTTCTTGTATGTAACACAACTACTGAGTATGTTACACCAGATGTGTGTGCTACCTGTTCCGGTGATGCACACAGTACATACATAGCTGTTTGACAGCATTACTGGCATGGATAACATTTATGACAGTGTGGATTGTGATATATATATATATATATATATATATATATATATATATATATATATATATATATATATATATATATATATATATATATTTGCTATGCACACCGGTCAGCTAGCTTGTATTGATCATAATGTCACATACAGGTATAGCAGTGTCCCTCCTAACACTTCCAGCAGATGTTTTGCAGTGCCAAGAGAGTGTGCAGGATTACCCTTATAGTTCAGACATAGTATAATAGTTGTACAAGTGTGTCTGCAGAATTATCTCTGATCACTGTCTTGTTACTGTAAATCACATATGTTATATCTGAGACATGGGATTACTGGTAGTATTATTCTGATATTGTCCATGATTGTACTTGCGTCTTTTAATGTTGTCCATAAGCCTTTACCTGTGTCCCACTTGCTGGAGACCTCTGCTGAGATTACAATTGTATTCAAGCAAATCAGTTTGCACAGCTTCACAATATGCACCCTACCCCAATTGTATATCACATCCCTGATAGATGTCCTCTGCATTTTTCATGTAAGGATGCTTATCTCACACAGACATCTTCCTCATTGTTATGTCACCTTGTGTGACAGTCACATAATATATATTTTCACTGTGAATTCCATTCTGTACCATACTGATATGTGATTGCTGTTGCTGCTACAATTGTCTTCCATTGACATGTCCTCATCTACCATACATGAGGTTGTTTCACCTGTCCTCTTTCCCTGTGTTCATTCCAACAATTTATCTGAGTGTCCCTGGTCAATACACACAATTCCCCTGAGTGTTTCTTTACATGGCAGTCTAAGTACCTTTACAGATCATTTACACAACTTTGGTACAGAATTCCAGGAATGGGATTTCATGATATTCTGTACTGTATATCCTGTCTTGATCTGTGTTTGAACCATATACATAAGTATCATACCTCTTAACTGTCCAGATTTTTACAGAATTTCCAGATTTTTGCCTTATATATCTTTTGGTGTGTTTCATATAAAACCTGTGTTTTTCTGCCATATCACTGGGATAATCTCAGGACTGATGTCACATAACAATTACATAGATTTGAGTCTCAGACTTCAAATCCTTTTCAGAAAATGTATCTTAACACAAATCTTGCTATTCTAACACATTTGCAAGTTTAAAAAGCAACTATGTAAAATCTGTCCCTATTTCTGGGTTATTATCTCTTCATTATGTTGGGCTTTGTCCAGATTTCTTGCACTAAGAGACTGAGAGCTATGAGAAATATTTATATGTTAAGCCCTGCTGATCACTGTGGCATTCAAAGCAAACCCACTAACCTACTGTGCTCTGAGTTAAACAGGTCTGCCATTCATGTTGCATTACACTATCTCCTGGCCGGCAGTTATTCACTGTGCATCACTGTGCACGAATGTAAACTCCATTTAGGCTTTGCGCAAAGCCTACACGGAGTATACTGAATCCCAGGGTCAGTCATATGTGTATCAAACCACTGTTTTAGATTTCAATACTACATTAGGTAAAATAAACCCTAGCATCTGATTCACAGGCAAAGTATGCATTGCTTTGTGAAAGCACATTAAATTATATTTTGCTATCTGGCATGCACTAATCCAATGGTCATAAGATGTACTATTGTCTTGTCACAGATTTATAAACTGTTTCACTGATTTTAAGTGACAGGTGAAATATATGTATATATATATATATATATATATATATATATATATATATATATATATATATGTCTAAGTAGTTATTTATAGCAATAGCTGATGCTTAAATACAAATACTTATTTGTCTTATGTATTCAAATTCTAAGAGCATTCACTTGTCACAAAAAAAATTCAAGTATGTGCTTTGCAGTTTATTAATAAGTGTTATCACATATAAAATATGTGTTTATGTTTGATGATCTTGAACAACTTTTAAGCTTTATTCATGGTGTTAATAAATTATACAGGCACATGATGAAGATAATGGCATATTCATGTCAAGAATGTGAAACATAAACAGTATGAGTTAAATTAATTTTGAAGTCAAATTTGCAGGAATTTCCATGTAGTTTGCAAAAAAATATATAAGCAAAGTTCCATAGGCATAGATTAATGGGCCCAGTGAATATATGAGAAGAATTAAAGACTAATGGAGGAATTGCATTTGAATAGGGCTAACAGTCACACCTGTTTTGAAGACAGAAGAATTGGGTAGAACATTAAAATCAAATTAGAATAAATAAATCATCTTTGAACTACAGATTAATTGATGTTGTATAATTCTTTGTTGTCCTATTTCGCTAGCATGTTACGATTAAATGTTTTAAAATAAATCAACCTTCAGTGATGTATTGTATCATTATTATCACCTCCTTTATGATTTACTACAATAGAAAGTTCAAGTACAATAAGCTCATAATCCATGCTTGCCCATTAACCACCTGCTTGAACACAAATAACACTTCAAACTTCAGTGCAATCAACTTTATTAACTATTTCATGCAATCATAATTCAATCATTTGGCAACACATATATAACATAACACAATAATAAGACCCAGTGAAAAAAAAGTACTTTTAACAGGTGTGTTCACATCAATCATCTAGAAACTTATGTACACTGGTAGACACATTTATACTACTCACCTACAAATACCTTGAAGCCAGAAACTTTAGCAGCATAACTACCAACTGTTCACTCTTCAATGAACAGCACTTTCTAGGCAGTATTGCCAGCACTGTTCATTCCTAGCTTACCCTTTTGACCCAAGAAAGGGAATGGGGGAAATAGCAGTCTCCCTAGCAGAGGCCTAAGGTGCCCTGAAAGCCCAGGAGGCTGCCTCCATGGCAGCTTGTTCCCCAATAATTTCCTGAATATAAACTTCAAGACTAGACTCTATTACAGCTAGAGATGGATACTATGTCCTTGAACAAAAGTGAAATGTGAATATTGAAAAGATCAAGGCCCACTCTAAAACCATAATTTGTAAAGAACTGGTAGCACTACCCACTGTGTGACTAATAAAATGCATAGTCACCTCAATAGCAGCCAGCGTACCCCCTGTCCATGCTAACCTTAGAATGATACCAGACCAGACAATCACCATCCTAGGAAATCTTTGCTTCACCAATACCAACTCTGTACTATCTATGGCAATACCCTTCACTTTGCAATAACTCCCAAATCAATACCAGTCAAGTATGCAACTAAAGTTGGGCTTGAAAGCTTTAGCTTTAACTTGTCCATCAAAGACAAAGGCTGAGAACTCACAACGATTAAGGCCAAAACCCAAGAAAAAGCCCAGAAGTCCAACCACAGCTTGCTTTGATGCCCAATGAAAATATGAATGCCTCATGATAAACAATTGTCAGCATTCTGCAAAGCAGAAAAACAAATAACCAAAATAAATCCACTGACCTGCAAACCATACTTATCTTATATAAAGTCAATGTGCATTTGACACCCATCTGCCCTGCTTTTTAATCACATCAATTGATATATCATAATCCAATAAATTCAAAACCCTGCCAGCCCTAAAGGAATGAGATAAATTATCTAGCATCAGCAGTTACTTGTCTAGTCAAAGCTTCTTTAACACTATCTAAAATTGACTAACCTTTTCCAGGGTACCCAAATAAAAAAATGACAAAAACATCAGCTTTTGGTCTCTACAAGGGAATCTGTGTCACACTAAACCTCAATGCACTGCACACAACAAGACTGCTCATTGCCCTCTGCATGACTGTCCTATTTTGGCACTCTGTAACCAAATCAACACCCCCTCCTTAGACTCACGGACATTTGCCCATTTCATCTGGACAGCCAATTCACTAATCCAGAAGGAACGTTCATACAGAGGAAAATGCTAATGTCGCCCATAACAAGTATTCCACCACCGAAGCCAAAACCTTATACAATCTTCTCACCAACACCTTTAACAAATGTCTTCTTACTGGCAAATGCTTATCATTAGCCTTTTCCCTAACCTTTCCCAGCCTTTCACCATCCTTAGAAACAACCAGGGTTTTGTCCAACCTATGCTACATGAGAACTGTGCAGCCACACCCAAGGCCATTAAGTGCACCCTGATTGTTCCTACCACCTCAACTATCACCTCTGCACTAAATACTTAGCAAGCAGGCCAAGTGACCGACACCTATCCCACAAAGGTAAGCCTCCAGGAAAAAAAACAGAGAAATCAACCAATACAGCACTATTTTGTTTATTTAATTATTTAGTTAACATTTGTATACTGAGATAGTCCATCTAGGCAGTTAGCCCATTTTCAAAAGAGGCCTGAGGGAAAAGCACCCCAAAAGCAAAAAATATAGTAGCACCAGAAAGCAAACATACAGTAAATTACAGTTGGTTTACATACAATAGTAGTATTCATTAGAATATCAGAGAGAAAATAAACAATAGTAGATTTCCATACAATGTAATACAAGTACGGCATATACAATTACAGAACTAGTGTATATTGAAAGTTGCTGTCACAAAAGGAGATACTGCCAGCCCAGCTATCTGGAATTTTGTAAATAATTATATATAATTTGTGAATATCAATATGATTCATATGCTTGTGTTGCAAATGTATTAGAATGATATGTCATATAAGATGGTTTGTACAGAAGTGTGTGTTGAAAGGGTATTTTACAAAGTACTGAACTTAATGATGTATCTATAGTGTACCCTACTGGAAAATAACGGAAATGTATATACACTGTTGTAACTAAGTGTATATATTTTAATAGGCGAAAATGGAACACAGGAGGTTAACTTGCAAAACTTCAGAAAAATAGTTGAAATTAAATTACTTTATAGCTGGGCCAAAAAAATATGTTATCTTTCAGTTTCAGTGCAACAGGAGACACAACATCTGTAATAGAGAAGTTTTTTTGTATTGTCTTTAAATGTAGAGGAATGTATGTATTTTCACAGGTAGATGCTAAATGCTAAAAGCTGGCATCAATGGTTGTTTTGAGCCTGGGAAATTAAGTCAGATGACAAGAAATTATTTCATTCTGCAAGCTGTCTATTAGAGTCTTTTAAGTTAACACCTGAAGCTTATAGGAAAAAGTTTCATGAGCACAGATGCAAGGCAGATGAAAGTGTGTGTGAATATATTGCTGAGTTAAGCTTCTTTTTCATAAATGGGTGAGTGGGTGTCAGGTCTCCACTTTTGAAGGGCTGGCAGACCTTTTGGTGAGGGAACAAGCCCTTAGCATTTTGCCTGAAGACATAAGAATTTGGTTAGGGGGTAGAGAATGTAACACAGCAGATGAGTTTGGGAAAAGGGAGAACTATACCTAGTAAGCAGGGCATCACTGCACAGAAAAGGGATACACAGTGCTGCTCATGGGTCTAAGAAAACCCATGGTTGGCAGCCTAAACCACCCCAACAGAGTATGCCAGTAGTATGGGAAGCCACTAGTTCAGGTACATGGCCAGGACCAGGGGTTAAATGTTTAAATGTAACCAGTGGGGCCATGTAGCATACAGATGTCTATAGAGGTAAGTTGGGGAACAAAAGGTGGCGAGCCAGTAAGTGGGAATGACAGAATGCCAGAAGTAAGTTGTCTGGAGACAACAAGCATACCAAACTACCACAAAAGGTTATATCCTATCTTAGTAGATGGGAAACAGGCCATTGCTAAGAGATACGCAGCCTCTGACCTTACCATTGTGAAGCCTGCAATGGTTAAAGACAAGCACTACTTGCTTGGGCAGTCTTCTCCAGTCAGAGCTTTAGGAGGGACCCCATTCCAAATACATTTGGCTAGGGTTCACCTTGACTGGGAAGGTGGAAAAGGAAGCAAGCAAGTCGGTGTTTTTGAGGCTATCACTGTAAATGTCCTGATAGGGAATGTTTTTGATAATGCAGTACCTTGTGTGCATGCAGTTACATACAGTCTGGCTTGTACACAAGCATGTTGGGTCTGCTAGCCTGGGGGAACCCAGACAGACAGCAGACTTGCAGCCAGGACCGGTCTGGTTGTTACTTCAGAGAGGGAGGTACTCTGTAACAGTGAGACTGAAGGTGAGCCACAGTTGCTGGTGGGTACTGATGATCCCTTGGACAGAGTGACTGCAGGGGCAGAGGTGAACAGTAGTACCCAGGCTGACAGTGAGGCACCGCTGTCAGAGAATACCAGACTTCCTGTGGAAGGGGAGCTAGGAAGGGTTACAAAGAGAGAGAGTTGAGACAGGCTCAACTTTCAAATCCAACATTGCAAGGCCAGAGGTAGGTAGCCAGGAAGGTACCTGATTCTCAAGGGAGGGGGGAATCTGTATACTGGGACAAAGGGTTAATGTATAGGGAGTGGACCCCTGAGGGGTTGCTGGCACAGCATGAAGCATCAGAGACTATCCATGTGCAACTAACAGTGGGTAAAACTGCCTTCCAGTTTATAGCCTGCTACTGACCACCCTCACAAACCCAGGAACCCCACTCGGCCTTCCTGAGAACACTGGAAAATATGAAGGTCTCTCCAAACACCATTATATTGGGCGACTTCAACTACCCAAACATAGACTGGGAGCATTACTCTAGCTCCAACACCCTAGCCCAAAGGTTCCTAGAATTTATAAACTCAAATGCTATGGAACAAGTTGTTACCACTCCCACAAGAGGGGAAAACATACTGGACCTAATCATCACCAACATGGGGACTCTATGCTCCAGACCAGAAGTGTATCCCGCACTGGTAAGATCAGACCATAAACTAATCTCACTGGATATTCACATCCTGACCACACCCCCTGCCCAAAAAAACACAGTGAAAAACTTCTCTAAAGCAAATTTCACACTCCTCAAAACCTAGGTGGTATCCTTCAAAGCCCCTGAACCTGTGGAAAATATGGCCCAGACCAGAGAATCCTTTATAAATGTATTCTATGAACACCTTCAGGAATGCATGGATCATGCAATCCCAAATAAAACCAAGACCCAATCCTCCAAAGGCAGACATCATGTCGGGTGGACCCCAGCCATAAACAAACTATACAATAGAAGGAGGAAGCTACTACATGATAGAGCAAAATCCCAAAAAGGGAAGGCATCTCTGATCAGTATTTGCAAAAAAACTATGGGCACTCATAAAAATCGTCTAAGGCCAGCTTCGAGAGAAAAATTGCACAGGACACTAAGGATAATCACAAGGCTTTCTTTAGTTATGTTAGGAACCTGGGTGGGAATTCCCAGATATGCTCAGAATTAGTCCAAAATGACAAAAAATACACCGAACCCACAGACATTGCCAACATCCTAGCTGACAGGTTCAGCGCAAACTCCCCCCCTCCCCACCAAAAGGGCAAATATCTATCCCAGCAGAGTGCTGCCCCCCTGACATCTCAGATGCTCAGGTAAGAGCCGCCCTCTCCAAAGCAAAAAACACAGCATCAATGGCACCAGACAGTGTCCTGCGCTGCATCCTACATGAACTCCAAGAAGAGCTAAACCCAAACATAAAACTACTGTTCAATCTCAGCCTTACTACAGGATATGTACCCAAAGAGTGCCGTACAGCAACAGTGGTCCCTCTCCACAAAGGTGGTGCCTCAACGGATCCTGGAAACTTTCGCCCCATAAGCATGACTAGCTTGGTCTGCAAAGCTATGGAAAGGATCATCATGGACCTCATAACTAAATATATTGGGGACATACAGACACTGGATCCTACCCAGTTTGGCTTTGTTAAGGGCAGATCCTGCCTCTTAAACCTGGTCGATTTCTTTGAAACAGTCACCAAGGTCGTTGACGTGGGGAAGGTGGTCCACACAGCCTACCTGGATCTCGCAAAAGCCTTCAATACAATACCCCACTCGGGCATTATAGATAAGCTCACCAGCTTAAACATAAACCCCTATGTCACTAGATGGGTTGCAAACTGGCTCAAGGACAGAACCCACATGGTTAGAATTGCTGGAGCCATGTCAGACTCCAAACCAGTTACAAGTGGCATCCCACAAGGTTCAGTCCTGGGACCTCTCTTATTCGGTATATATTTCTTAGAGGTACAGGCAAACACGGAAGGACTGTGGCTGACCAAGTTCGCAGATGACTGCAAACTGGGTGCCATAATCGACTCTCCAGCCGACACAAGCATCCTCCAAAAGGGCCTCATAGAAACAGACAACTGGTGCCAGAGCCATGGCCTCAAGCTAAATGCCAAAAAGTGTATAGTCATCCCCTTTGGCAAAAGCAAAGTGCCCACAAATTACCACATAGGTGGTAATCCATTAGGTACAGAAGAAGTAATTAGGGACCTGGGGACCCAAGTTGATAGCAATCTCTCATTTGTCAACCACGTGGCCAAAGTGGTTAGAAAAACATTTTATATAGCCCACCTAATCATGAAGGGATTCACATCTAGATCAGGAGAGGTCATCGTGCCTCTTTACTCATCCCTCATCAGGCCCATAATTGAGTGCAATGCACCTTTTGGGATGTACCTTACCAGACACCTGCAGCAACTGGAAAGACCCCAAAAGTACCTCACCAAGAGGATCAAAGGGTTCAAACAGATGCCATATGCTGCCAGGTTAAAGAAACTCCAGCTCTACTCAGTGGCATACCGCCTGTTCAGAGGTGATCTGTGCCTGACGTATAAAGCCATGTCCAACCCAGAATTAATGGACATGCTGCACCTCAGAAAATCCAAATCCCATCGAGCTACATGCTCAAGAGGCTTGAACCTCAGCTCTGAAATAAATAGGACATGCTGGAGGGACAGATTCATAACCCAGAGGCTCCCTTCACTCTGGAATAAAATCCTAGTCCAGGTTAGGCAGAGTCCCTCATTGACTCTCTTCAAGAGGAATCTTGATGAGTGGATGGGAGATCGTAGGTTTACCCCAGGTATCACTTCTGTGTCACTGTTAGACAGAGGCACAGTAAACTAACCTCAAAAAAGGGCATAGCAAAATTAATTTAAAATGGGTGGTGAAAGCCAAACACACTCTGGCTAGGCTTATAAATGGCCTAGGGCAGATAGCCTAGTATGAACCTATGAACCTATGAACCTATGAGGGAGGGCTAGAGGGTGAGAGAATGCAGCGGTTGGTAGTGCTCAGAGCCTACCATCTGGTACTTCTAGCTATAGCCCATGATATTCCCTTTGCAGGTCATATGGGCATAAAGTGTACAAAGAGACATATTATGCAGAACTTTTTTTGGCCTGGATTTTCCAGAGATGTAACAGGGTACTGCAGGACTTGTGAGCAGTGACAAAAAGTAGGCAAGGCAGGAGATGAGGTCAAGGTTCCTCTGATGCCTTTGCCTGTGATTTAGGAGCTATTTCAGAGGGTAGCTTTGGATATTGTGGGGCCTCTGAGTATCCCACATTCCAGAGGGAAAAAGTATATCCGAGTGGTAATAGATTATGCTACCAGATACTCTGAGGCAGTGGACCTATCCTTCATCGAGGCAGAAAAGGTGGCAAGCACTTTTTTACAGGTTTTTAGCAGGGTAGGTTTCCCAAAAGAAATGCTGAATGACAGAGGTGTCAGTTTCATGTCAGACCTGCTGGCTTGTCTGTTGAAGCACTGTGGGGTGAAGCACTTAAAGACCACCCCCTACCATCCCCAGACTAATGGCCTGATAGAGAGGTTAAACTGTACACTAAAGACCATGCTACGGGCATTTGCTGACCAGTTTGAGAGGGAGTGGGACAAATATTTGCCCCATCTGTTGTTTGCTTACAGAGAGGTGCCCTAGGAATACACAGGTTTTTCACCCATTGCATTACTGTATGGTCATAGGTTGAGGGTCCTCTAGATTTGATTCATGATGAGTGGGAGAGTGAGTGCGCATCCCACAAAGAGTCTGTTGTGGCATATGTCCTAAATCTCAGGACAAGTCTCAGGGAACTCATAGGCTTGGCCCAGGAGAACCTGGCAGGTGCACAACAGCAGGAAAAGGTCTGGTATGACAAGAATGCTCAAGCTTGAGAGTATGCTGTGGGGCAGCAAGTAATGGCACTCATTCCTGTCAGACAACACAAGCTGCAAGTGGCTTGGGATGGACCTGTCAAGGTGGTAAATAAGGTCAGGGATGTTAACTACATGGTAGAACTGCTAGAGAGGAGGCAGTCGCACAAACTGTACCATGTTAGCATGATGAAACCTTACCATGATAGAGAGGCCCTTGTGCTATGTATTTTGCAGTAAAAAGCAGGAGGAGTCTAATGGGGATTTATGGCTACAAGGACCCAGCCAGCAAAATCCCAAAATACTATGGTGGAGCCTAGGGTTGCATGTATATGATAGGACAGTGCAGCACTGTACTGGGTTCAGCAATGTCAAGGCAGCTGGAAGCTCAACACAGGGAATGGAATAATGTATTCACAGATAGGCTCAATCTTCTCTAGCAATGTTTCTCAAGGGGCACTTGAAAAACTAGCTTGACTCTTCTAGGGGGAGACGTGGCATGAAAGGAGATACTGCCAGCCCAGTTATCTGGAATTTTGTAAATAATTATATGTCATTTGTGAATATCAACATGATTCATTTGCTTGTGTTACAAATGTATTAGAATGGTATGTCATATAAGATAGTTTGAACAGAAGTGTGTGCTGAAAAAATATTTTACAAAGTACTGAGGTTAAAGATGAATCCACAGTGTAGCCTACTGGAAAAGAACAAAAATGTATGTACACTATTGTAATTGTTTACATGTATATATTTTAACAGGAGAAACTGGAACACAGGAGGTTAACTTGCAAAACTTTAGAAAAATAGTTGACATTAAATTACTTTATGGCTAGGCCATAAAAAAGATGTTATCTTTCAGTTTCAGTGCAACAGGAGACATAACGTCTCTACTAGAAAAGTTTTTTCTATTGTCTTTAAATGTCGAGGAATGTAAATTATTTTATGACTTCCACCATTTGCCAAAAGATCTGAGGTCTATATATTTTTACAGGTAGATACTAAATGCTACCTGCTGGCATCAATGGTTGTTTTGAGCCTGAGAACTGAAGTCAGATGACAAGAAATTATGTCATTCTACAAGCTATCACAGCAGTAATATTTGAGATATTAAGTTAAGAACTCTCTGAGAGAGAGATCATTCTGTATTTTCTTTCACCTGACAACATCTGCTGGAAGACCCGTTCACCACATTTGCCTAGCTTGCTATGTATGTATGTTACTAGGTTGCAGTAATTCTCTTAGATACAGTCAGGAATATAGCAAAGATTAATTCAGATGTTTTTCTTTATTTATTTGAGACTGTTCTGCAGTGTTGCTTTAAATATCTCCTGTGATTTTGAACTCTGATGTTATGTGATTACATACTGAGTATTTTCTTGTTCTTTTATTTATTATTAAATATATTTAAACATTTCATCGTGGCTGATCTTTGTGAGACATATTTAAGTTCTGAGAGTACCTGCATATTTATTTGGTGACACTGTGTAGGCCCCTCCTAATAGCCTTGCTCTTGGTCAAACTACCATTTGTATTGATAGCAACATTACACAGTAAAATTGGACACCCTTTGTTAAGGGCCTTCAGGTGGCTGATAAGGAGTTGGCTTGTGGCACTAATAACTACTTTATAGTCTGGGCATAATGGGGCATAACTAGTAAACATGTGCCAGACTTTCTCAGGTGTGTGTGTATAAATCAAACCTCAAAGAATGTGTGTGTCAGCTACTTGGGCAGGGACACTAAGCACTGGTTGGACAGAGAGGGTGCTGGAGGTTTTGGCTTGGCCACTCAACTGAGATCTCAACTCTATAGCTGTGCCAGTGAGAAGTCTTACTGGGGATCTGGAGAAAGGGGAAGAAACCAGATCTGGACTGACTGTGGTCTCTGTGTGCTCTTTAGGGAAATTGCACTTGATGCAGAGCTGCATCAGAAAATACTGTGTGTGTACCTGCCATCTTCCCAATGTATGTCTCACACTGGTGCTAATGGTGAGCATTGAGGCTCCTTAATTACTGGGCCATTGGTGGGGCATCAGCGTTGCATACAGCTATGTTTGGATGCTTTTAATCATACAGCTAGAATTTCTAGGAGTAACAGTTTTGATGCAATCACTTATGTATTATGTGTAATATTTTGCAAGTACAACTTGTAGCTTATAAGGGGTTATCTGAAGAAAGAAAAAAAGAAAGTGGTAATAGTTTGTAGATATGTCATGGTGGATACAAGGAGTTAGTTGAGTAGAGAAGAAAAGATATGGGAGTATATCTCTGAAAAGGGGAAAGATGTGGTAGGATATCTCAGAAATGGGAGAGGTGGGGTGGCTGAGACAGCAGTACAGGGAGGCTTGGCAGAGGGAATGTAGAATAAGTAAGGCTGAGTAAAGTGAAAGTGGAGGTAAGTAAGTGTTTGTGGAGAGTGTTGGCTGGAGGAAGAAATTGATTGAGCTTAGCCAGGGAAAGTACATAAGCAGTTCCAGTTATTGGTTAGGTGGGTCCTAAAAAGTTGTTTGAACTTAGCTGAGTTGGTGGTGTAGGGATATTCTATGGGATTGAGTTCCAGGCTTTGGAAATTTGGTTGGAATATAAGGAGTCTCCATAGCTATTGTTAGATTTTGGTACTTTTAATAGGAATTTGTCAGAGGAGCTAAGGATTATTTGGTGAGTGTATGGGTGGACAAGACTGTGGAGTGCTGGGCAGTTTTCAGGTTTAGTTATGATGGCATGTGCTATGTTCAGTTGGTTCAAAGAGAGGAGGTTGGGTAGTTATAGTCAGTTTAGTTCTTGAAGTGAAGTGCACTGGTGGGATCTATATGAGAAGTTAGTTGCAAATTTGGCAATCTTGTTATAACATTCCTCTAGCCTGGGTAGGTTTGTTTTTTTGAGGTTGGTAAAGTTTGGAGAGGCATATAGCAAGGTAAAGAAAATGTAGGTTCTGGCAATGGCTTGTCTGATGCCGTTGGTTAGGAATTACTTGGCTGTATAGAGTGAGCCAAGTTTTATATGGATCTTTTGAATGACTAGTGCAACATGCTTAACAAATCTAAGGAGACTATCGGTGGTGGCCCCTAGTAGTTTGGTTTGTGGGACAGGTTCTATTGTGGTGTTATTGGCTGAGTAGATAATAAAAGACATTGTTTAATTGATGGGCTTTTTGCTTGAGAAGATAACTAATTTAGTTTTGTTGGGATTTAGGATTATTTGTTGTTGAAGAGGTAAGTTTCTAAGTCTGAAAAAGCTTTGTTGTTTATTACTTTAAGTTGAGACAGAGAGGGAACAGAGCCAATTAGAGCTGAATTATCTGCATATTGAACTTTGGTTGCCAGATTGGTTGCTGTATGTAGTTTATTGCTGAAGATTGTACTGAGAAGTGGACCTAAGACTGACCCTTGTGGAATGCCGACTGAGACCGGTATGTTTTGGGATAGGTCATTTTACCATTTCACAGCTTGTTGACAGTCTGTAAGATAATTGTGAAACCAAGAGAGAGATGAGTAAGATAAATTTAATTATACTAGCTCATTATAGAGTTTTTTATGTGATAACGTATCAAATACCTTGGACATATCTAGGAAGATGGATGCAACTTGCTGCCCATCATTTTTTAGATGGTTAATATTATTAATGAAGCTTAATAGGGCTGTTGTAGTACAATGCTTGGGCCTAAAGCCATGTTTGGTGTTTGTTAGAAGGTTATTAGAGGTAAGACAGTCCATTCACTGGGAGTGAAAGCATTTTTGAGGATTTTTGCTAATGGTGAGAGAATAGCTATTGGTCTGTAGTTGGAAAATTCAGTTGATACACCTGCCTTGTGTAGATGAATGATGTGTGAAATTTTCCAGAGTTTAGGGATGTACTGTTCTCTGATCAAGCTATTGATCTGCAGAGAGACAGGATGGGTGATGGTGTCAGCTGCTAACTTGAGATACCAGTTGGGTAGTTGATCAATTGCAAGGGTTGTGGGTTTTAGTTTATTTAGTAGTTTTCCTTATAGTAGAAGTTTGAATAGGGTTAAAAGAGAAAGAGGTGGTGGTAGATGAGGAAGGTGGTGGAATAGATAGTGGAGTGTTGTTATTATTGTGTACCAGTGAAAGGATGGAATTGGTAAAGAAGGAGTTGAACTGTATGGCCAAACTATCTTGGGTGTTATGGGAGGTAGAGGATGGAGTTGAGGACTGACCAGGATGTAGAAGTTTTTTTATATGTTCCCAGAAATTTTGGGGAGTATTGCGGTAAGATTGTTGTATTTGAGTATAAAGGTTTTTTGTCATTTTTGATCTGGGTTTTAGATTTGTTTCGTAGTTGATGGTAAGTTTCGAAAAAGCTTTGTTTTTTATTTCTGTGATAGTAGGACCATGCTTTATCTCTGTCCTTAAGAAATTCTTTAGTTTCTTTTGACAGCCATATGGTGTAGTTGGATTTGATTTGAACCCTTTTAACAGGAGCCAAAGTGCTTAGAATGTCAAGAAAATTAGTAATAAAGTATTACGCAGCAGAGTCAAGTTGGAGGTATTTTATTGGTAACCAGTCACAGTGCTGTAGTAATGAAGCAAAAGTGGTTGCAGAAATGTTTTTCTTATTTCTAACCTGTCTATATAATGAGGGTCTTGGGTGGTTGGTTCTGTGTCTAAGTAGAAGGGTGGGAGAGTAATCACTTAGGCTTTCTGGGAGACAGCTGAGTGATAGACTAGAGAAGGTTTATAAGTTAGCATCCAGTCAAGAACTGACTGCCTGACACTGTGTTTATCCATTCAAGTGGGTGAGTTTATAATTTGGGACTATCCATAGAGATTTATGTGATTAGAGGGTCTATTTGAGGAACAAGTATACCAATTTATATTGAAATCCCCCATGCGATGACCAGGAGAGTAAGGGTTTGACTGAGGAAATGTGATTACCATGAGGGAAGTAGACAGAGAGTATGGTTATGTGTTTGTATGGGTTGATTTCAAGTTGACAGGAAAGTATTTCTCTGTTCTATAGGCAGGTGGGTCAGACTAGATTCTATGAAGTTTTAAGGAGTCTTTATATAGAATTGCTACTCCTCCACCATGTTTCTATTTTCTATCTAGTCTGTGCATGTTGTAGCCAGGAGGAAGAATTTAATTGTCTTTTATGTGAGGCTTGAGCTATTTTTCAGTTAAAATGGCTATGACAGGTGAGTATAGATGGTTGTGTGGAGTTTGTGGATTTTATTTAGCAGGATTCTTACATTTATATTCATGATAAGAATGCTGGGAGTATTAGGTTTTAGGGTAGTGATTAGAGTTTGGTGGGTGGAGATTGGTTTTAGTGATGCTTGCTGTTTAGGGTCATGACCAGGGTCTGGATGACTATCACCACTTTGTTTTATTTGAGATTTTATTGTGGAGGAGTGGGTGTGATGGCTTTGGTGTAAGCTCAGTAATCTTGTGAACTAGATTTGGGATGGGTAATATTGAGAGGTATCTGTATATCAAAAGTTCTGTTTTGGATAGGTTAAAGAGTACAGGAGCAATTAAGCTATAATGGGTTGTTATGTGTTTGTGATAATAGATAAGGTGGAGAAAGATTGATAGAGAGAGATGAGGATGATAATATGTATAGAAGACATTTTTGTTTGGTGGGAGTTTATTTTTGGTGGGAAAGTGTTGAGATTTTATATGTATGTGATTAGTTGTGGTAGAGTGTGGCTTTAAATGGGTTGTGTATCCAGGAAGGGAGGTGCAATATAGTTGCTTTGTAATTTGTGTTATATTGTGGGAGTGGGAGCATGTTTAGAGATTGGTTAATTGGAAGAAGGGTGGGGTTAGACGAAAAGTAAATGCAGAAGATGTGCAGGTGGGTGGGAATTAGGGGTAGGGTAGGGGAGTATAGTGAGCTCCAGCAGAGCAAGGGGAACAGAATGGGATGGACCTGGATCACACAGCTGCCTAAAGAAAAAAACTATCAGTGAGTAAATGGCAGTTAATGCTTGTAAAAGTAATTACTGAATGGTATTAAAAATATGTTATAATTGGCATGTCCATGCCACTCTCCAACATGACTCCCCCTCTATACTTTCTCATTCCCATTCCCACTCTCATTCTCTTTTCCATCACTTATTTCTCATTTCATTACTACTCCCACTAATACACCCCACTATACAGTCCGGGACTATCTCCTACTGCACCTTGAATAACCTTGTTAGATTTTATTATATCGAAATAAAACTAATTCTGTACTATTCTGTACATTCAAAATTTCACTATGACATTTCATTGCCTGTGTCTCCTCTCATGATTATATCTTACTCCATTTGTATTGTGCTGGATTCTCAGACTGACTATAATGTTAGACTGCTCTGTGTATGAATATGTTGAATTATGATGCATTTTGTATGTATGTAATTTGATGTATTCTTAGCCTAACAATTATGTTTATATTACATTGTGTATGAATGTATTGTGTCTTTGGAGCTTTTCACCCTGGGCCTCCACCGGAAATGGGCTCTTCTTGACCCAGTGGACTTCCCCGGTCATCAAACTGAAATAAATAATAAATACATTTGTGGGCGAGAGCATACAATAAGGGGAGTATAGCTGAAAGTAGAAATATTCATAGAGGTTTGTGTAAGCTATAGTGGAGAGTTGCTGAATATATGGGAAGATGCACTACACAGCTAGTGATAGCATTAGGGAAATGTAACAATCGAACCTAGAGATGCTCAAGATTGTAAAAAAAAGTGTATAACAAGTATGTATAGAGACAAAACTAATAGGAGGTAAAAGGGAGGAGCCAGAAGGGTCCGGATGATGTTCGAGGGTTCTGTTTAAGGGCAGCAGTTACCTTACAGATGAACATATTTTTGTTTCTTAATTATAAAATTGAAACATACATTGATTTGGTTGTACTGGTTAGCAGAGCCTCAAAGTTGCTGTAGTGCAGGTTTGCAAGTCAAAAGTAAGTTTTTTTGGCAAGAGTGGTTTTATTAAGTTGGACTGTTACTGCACGGACTTTTACTTTGATTTGGTTGCACTAGTTAGCAGATCCACAAAGGTGGCATAGTGCAGGTTTGCAATTCAAAAGCAAGGTTTGTTGGCAAGAGTGGTTTTGGAAGTCAGTCAGCTGCTGCAAGGACATTTACATTTATTTGGTTGCACTGGTTTGCAGAGCCACAAAGGTGCTGTAGTGCAGGTTTGCAAGTCAAAGGGAAGGTTTGTTGGCAAGGAGTGACTATCAGCCATTAGACTAAACTTATCAGGTATATACTTAGCAATAAATGACAAACTAATGTTAAGACACTGCAAATTGAGATTCACTTGTACAGAAACTAGCCTTGCTGCCTTCCTAACCAAACTGTGCAAAGCTGATTCACTATCCAAATGAAAGACAAATTTTTGTTCAACAACTTTCCAACCACACCACAGTTGCTGCAAAGTGGGCATCAATTATAGCAAAGAAATATGTTTCCACAATTCCACTGGCCACACCACAGGCCAGCTTGCAGCAAACTACTTTCTTTGAAAGTTGGATCTCATTCCCAGAGTGTCCAGTTGAATCAATGTGCAGATGCCAGATATATGGTGACACACCGTCATCCTGCCCCATCACTGTCCCATTAAAGTGCTCCAAAATCTCTTTTCAAATACATATATTTTCCTTTACTCCCTTACTAACTCTCACTCTGTGATACTCTTTCTTGTGACCATTCACCATGTTTGCTGCTGATCTAGCCCTACCCACCCCTATGTCCTTACATAACTGCATTGCATCTCTAACCCTAATCTTATCCAGACCTAGCCACACCTCAGTTTTCCCCTTCAGCCTCTCCATCTTATCCTACAGTAGCCAAAAAAAGTGAAAGGTGTGCTTCAGCATTCATCACTAAGCACAAAAAGGATAATGACCTTAGCCAGGCCTTCCTGTTTATTCTTATCCAGTGGTACTCCCATCTCCCCACACAGCTGTAAAAAAATGTAAATCTTTCCACTAAGATGAGGTCATCTAAATAATTAACCACCCTCCATTGTAGGCTTTCCTGTTTCCACATCCCCTACACTGCTGAGAACAACCTATCAAATATAGGAGATGCAACTTTACATCCCATGGGCATGGCTCTGTCAAAATACAATTTTCCTTCTTAAGAGCATCACTAAGTTGCATCAGTCCTGATCCCATATTGTTAGCAGTCAGAAATCTCATTTAGTATCCAGCTTTACCAACCAATCATCAAAGGCTTGAACAGCCAATACTGCATCATCCAGTAGTGCATACTGTGCCCACACGGTTCTCTGGTCAATGCAATAATTGACCAAATCTACTTCCAGAAATGAAGATGATGAATCAAGCAAAATTCACTTGGATTTTTCTTTGATATCAGGCAAAAAGCATATATCCTAAATTATCTAAATGGAGGCATTACTCCCTTTACATTCTAACCAAATGCACTATACCTTCCAGACCTTTCAGCGACTGCAGGTTTAAACATAAATTAGCAATCCCCCACCAACGATTGAATAGAAAATCCCCTACAACACTGCTAGACATTCTCCTGCTATGACCTTATATGGGTACCATTCAAGCTGGGACAATAAAGCCTTCAAATAAATAGGAGAGTAGGCTGTTTGGTGTACCAGTCCTTCTACAAAAGCACAAGGATACTATAGCCAGGGCAAGAGGCATCCCACCTTTATCCCTTCTGTGTGAACAGTAAACCACATGGCAGTTGTCCACTCTACTTATGCCAGCATATAGCCCCACTATGCACACCTCGACAGTATGAGCACCTGTGTCCAGACCTGTACACTGACCAAGCACATTTTCACATTTTCTTAATTTAAATGCAAAGTACACCTTCAAACCATCTCCCTCTCCTTCTTATGTTGCCTTTGGAGCTAAACCTGATTTGTCTATCATGGTCCCTAGCTATGTGTCTTCTTCCTAGCCTCTCATCTCAAAGACTTATCTGTAGCTTTTAGTTTCCTAAATTATTTATCATACCAGAGCCAAGCACTACTATTCCTCAACTTCTGTGCTTTCCTAATTGTCAGAAAATATGCTACCAGTGGAAGTGTTTGCTCCTTCTCTCCAACTCCCACTATGAGATATACAAAGTTCAACTATACCACATCCTGGCCCTGAATCTAGATAGTCAACTCTTTCTCAAAATGGGCAATGTAACTGCCAAGTCTTGTGAAGATTCAGTTTCTTCTATTCTCTGAGAACCATCCACTCTAGCAAATCAAACAGGTTTGTATACTGTCCCCGCAAAATTTTATCTTTCACTGGTGTAGGGCTCTGTGACATAATAAATGCACCTTAACTTTTTACTACCCAGGCTAGCTCCACCTAAGACACCCAAAATGCTTTGTTAGGGTGTCTGGCTGTGGTAGAACTCACTCTCAGTCTGCTCATCCAGGAAATGCAGTAGGCTACCTTCCCTGCTGGACTGCCCACCCCATCAACTTGTGTGGTATTCGACACTTGCTGGAAGACTACCACTGTCTGTGCTTGAATCTCATTCCATTTCATACTCAGTTCCTCAGTGGTGACATTCTTTGATCTGCCTGGATTCTACAGCTAAATACTGAATATACAGATAGAGACATGCAGCTTAAAAATTACTTAACTGTGCACATGTAAAACATGAACTGACATGGAAGGTGACTAAGTCTACACAAATGACCCCTCTGTTCTTGACATGGTTAGAGCTTCTTTGCTTGTCACACCTTATTATTTCATTCTTTTAATCATTTGTATATGAAAAGCATGACAAGCACAGATCTGTGTTGCACTCATATGAAGAAATTGTGAAGTATGATAGAAAATAAAAAAATATGAAAAAAAAATGTTGATTCAGATGTTTATGTTGAACATGCAAATATTAGTTTACATTTCTACAGGTTGCAGCCTGTGCTACTGTTAAGTGCAATAATTTTTACATTGCTGAAAGTGTTTCACATTGCCTTTGACTTCTTGACCTAAACCCCGGTATTTAAAATTTAGAATACTAGCACCTATGAAATGCAGTTAACTGATATGACCATTTTACAATTAGCCTCTGAGTCTTTACCTTGCTTTTCTTTAATTCTTTAAAGGTCTCCTTGGTATGGTGGCACACATGATGTACACTCAGGTCTTTCAAGTCACAGTCAGCCTTGGCCCTGAAGACTGGCGACCCCATTCATGGGACTATGGTTGGTCCTTCTGGTAAGAGTACTTTTTATAGGAATTAATGTGTAAATTGTATTACATTTTTATTATGTGTTTATTTATTTATTTATTTTTTTATTGTATTTATTTAACATTTTTTTACCATGAAGGTCGCACCAGGACAGATCCCATTTTTATGCTTGCATTCTAACAATACACCTGAATGACACTGCATTAGGGTCACAGGAGCTGAATCACATAATTAATAAAGAGGAGGCCACTGGGAAAATGCACTCAGCTCAAAGCCCTTTATGCAGATTAAGATGAATAGTAATACTTAGTAAAGTTGAACAATACATACTGAAGTAGCTAAACTGTACTGGGTTTCCTCAGTAATGTTGCATGGTAATCGGTAATATCTGGGAATATTTAATGCAACTGTCATGTCTCAATCAGTGCACCTTCTTTTCATTTATGAATTTTAGATTTTGCAACAAAATTATCTCTTTCTTGCTTTCATTCTTTCCCCATGTTTTCATACTGCAACATGTACGTTTATCAAGTCTACTTAGAACATGGTGAATTTACTCCAATATACAATGGACACCATATAGTCGAGGCAAATCACAGTTAAGATGTAAGATGGCATGAAAGCTTAAACAGGTATAATGTTATTTGTGTAATAATGTTTAATGATTCCTTGCTTATTTCTTTAGATTATGGTACAAAAATATTAAAAGTAAAGGGCCAGTACTATAAGAGTGTTGACCTGTAACTTATCTACCCAAAATTCCAACATTTTGTACCAGAATTTTGAAATCATTGAACTGCTCTTAAATTCCTTTGGAGTAAGACCTAACTATGATTGAGATGACTTTCTATTTGATTAATGGCTGATGTGCTGAAGGAGTCAGGCAGGGGTGGGTGGAAGTAAGTGATGGATGACAATTCTATCATTCTAGTGTGAGGGTATCAGTTTGGATGACTGCATTGTGGGTACTTTCACTCCATCCCACTTCACCTTACTAATTCATTTATCCCAAAACCTGTCTCTGCCCCTAACCCCAACCTTGCTTCTTACCTGAAAAAAAAACTTTGTTTAATACAACCACTGCATGTGACATTTCAGACATAGAACACATGCAAGTACATACCCCCCAACACAAAACACAGTTCACTTAAGTTATACCCCTAACACACATGCACTTATGGAAACACTTCTACTGCCTATCACTTTACCTTACCTAACCCCTCCCACACACACTTTGACACTTCCTCCAATCTTAAACCCACAATAACCTCTGAAATCCCATGCATTTGACAAAATGCACATTCAGCTTTCTCAATACACCTGGCAATCATTCAACTAAAAATCATTCAATAATCTGCAAGTAGCCATCTTCTTCATAAAATTAAAATACCATATCATCATCAAAGACAGAATCATTGAGAAGAAAACTTTGAAATCTGAAAATATGGAACACCCAGAGCTTAAAAGTCATCCCCAGGAACAGAACCAGTTGGCCACCAGGACATAAAAAGAGATAAAGCACATAAAACCCTCAAAAGAAAAATGTCTGTAGCATAATTTACTAGATGGATAGTGAAGCAACACAAATCCTGGAGCTCACTTATACTGAAGTACTAATACAAAGAAAGTAGTTATTGCAATTCTAAATTAGTTTTACTAATGTTAATGTAAAGGGGGTGTGGTACATGCACCAATATGGATGTGCTCAAAGTATAAGTGTTTTATCAGTTATAAAATCATAAAACAATGTTGTTAAGAAAATATTAATACACACAAGTAGGTGCCATGTTTATCCTGGAGTAGTCAGTAACCCAGAGTTCATAACAGCCTTGCTCATTGTCTGCTAAGGATTTCTTGTTTACTTTATGAAATAACTAAGACATAGGCAATGCTTTGGCCCATTGATAATTGGTGGAAAGAAGAAAATTATGTGATGCTGAAGTACTTCCTAAAGTTTCTGTATTAAGATGGTTAGCAGCTTTGAGCCTATGGGTGGTGTGCAGTGGTACTTCGTGATTTTATGGTACTTGAATGAAATGATTGCATACTTGTCACTACTCTTGCTCGTGCAGCATGTGCTGTACTAATGTAGGTGTCATCACTATACCTCAAAATCTACAACAGACTTGCACTTGGTGTGGGAAATTTTGATGTAGGAGCTCTAACATGTTTGTATTTTTCTAGAGGAATGTTTACAGATACATTTGGTCTTTGGCCATTGATAGCATGTTTTTCTATGTCTGTACAGCTGAAAACTGTTCTAAGGGTACATTACCAAGGTGGTAGTTTTTATGTCATTTTGTTATATAAACACATATACCACAATATGCTAGAGAAAGAAGGTACCTAGTACTGGAATGGATATGAGGAATATGTTAAATCCTGAATGAAAGGATGCCTTTTGATAGATTTCATAGCATCAATCAATATAATTTACATCAATAATTGTCTTTAACTGTTTGAGATCAAATAAGTAAAGGTTATTTTGTACTTTGTGCTTTTTGGTCATTGACTTGGTGAGGTTGTGGCCTGGATAAGGCAGTTTGAATTTTGAGGTCCAAATACTGAACTGACAGTAATCAAATAAATAGCAGATCTGGTAGGATACTGTATTGCTTGATTGTATTCATTTGTTAATTATTCAGTTTAATGAAGTTAAGTAGTCTAGCATTTGTGAATACCTGATCACATGCTAACTTTCAAAAATGAAAACAATTGAACAACAATTCATATTTGATTTTATACTCATTGCTTATCCACTACATCTCTAACATGGTAGCTCGACAAATTAGCAGCTCTCAGCATTCCTCCATAATACTATATGTTTATGGCTTGTCCCTTTATTCAAAGGACAGTCTTTATTTGGGTCAAATGTATTCAGCGGACAAGAGGCCTGAACAAGTAAATAATATCATGGTCCAAAACACCTATGTTTGGTATACAACGTAAACAACTAAAACTTCATTTTAATCCTTTTTCAGTGGAAGAGGGAAAGAGGTTTTCCCTCATCCAGTTCTGGCAAGAAGAAAAACATACGAAAGTGCTGTGTTTGATGCCAGCTATATGGGACGTGGTTCGAATGGAACAATTTCTTTCATCGTGAATTAAAATTGCTTTTGGAAGTGCTTGACTCTGGAGTATGGACTTTATATAACTACCAGTTGGGATTATCAGTTTTTGTATCACACATTTGAGTAATTTGCAAATTTAGTCAATTTGGTGTGATTTGAATATAACACTCAACTGTATTTGTTTTGCTGCATTGCTATTATATATGGGGGCCTATTTTAGTATGGCTCTAATTTTGTCAACTTGTGCCTTTACAATCTTGTGCTAACGTATGTTTGTGATATATATGTTTACACATATATATGCTTATGGCCTTGAGTCATTGTACTCCTTATATTATCTCTTTAGTGAATACACATATTTATGGGTCTAACACTTTGAAATTTTGATAATCTGGTTAGCTACAGTTTTATAGCTTAATCCAGATTACTATTGAATACCATACTTTGAGTTTATTGTGTGTTGAGATAGGACATATCTAAGGGCTGACACAATATATATTTTCTTCTTATTCACAAAAGATTGCATATATCCTACTGTTTGGAAAGGTTGTCTGCTAATTTATATGCTTAGACCTAATTTTTTTATCTATCATCACACATTGAATACAACAGGTGTCCCTTTACATTATGTGTCCCTATCATATTATTGATTAGCACATACTCCTCTTTATTTAATTTTGTTTTTATATAATCTAAATAGGGGACATATAGGTGGTGATTACCTGGGACCAATATACTGATCGTATCGCTATATTTCAAAGTATATTGGCTGATACAACAGATTTACATGCCTTTTGATGTAATATGGTATTAATATTTACAATTTTTGGTTGCACTGTAATCTGGGTATATAAACATTTGGTTATTACCCACTTACCAACCTGCCTGCTTAATGTCACATCCTAACCCAAAGCAACCATGCCACTAGGTAATACTTTTGTAATCCTCACCTGTACTATTCTAGCCTACATTACATCCTACCAAACAGCTACAGTCATAACCCCCAACCATTTCCACTGCACTCTCACATCAGCTCCCCTCAAACACCCACTGCATAATTTAATTACCCCAACCACAAACTACCTCCTCCCAGTACAACTACTCAATTACCAGCCCCCCACCACATTTGAACACAAAATATCCATAAAATACAACAAATTATTACTGCATATATAAAACATATTCTCAACACTCTCTCTAAACTTGCTCTCAGTGGAGATGTGCACCCCAACCCTGGTCCCACAATCACCAACATCTCCACAACCCCCCCTTCCAACAACCAAATTACAAACAACAAAAACCCAAATGACCTCCTCATTATGTCTCTTAACATCAGAAGCATCTGTAATAAAATCCAAGACCACCATGCTTACATAAGCCTCTACTCCCCTGACATCCTTATCCTAGCCGAATCTTGGCTAAAACCTCACATCAAAATTGAGGAAATACTCCCACCTGGATACAACATCCTCAGTAAGGGCAGACTATCCAGAAAAGGAGGAGGTGTGGCACTGTTGTACAAACACCACCTCAATATCCAAATTCTCACCAAATCAGCTCCCCAGTTTGATAAGGAAGAAATACATTACACCACCCTCAAATTAAACCCTAAAAAATCAATCAACATTATAGGGTGCTATTTCCCACCAGGCCAGAATATACCTCCTCTTGAAAACCTACTAGACTGGGCCAATCTCTCCCTACCCCAATAAACTATCATCCTCTGGGACTTTAACATCAATTGGCTATCCTGCAACAGCAACCATCCAGCCCCTCCACCTAAATCTCCATGGTTTCTCTCAGCTAATACAACCCCCCACTAGGATCAATAAAAAAATGAATAACCACACCATTCTTGATTGGGTCTTAGTTAACAAAGCCCCTCACTCCTCCCTACCAGGCTGTTTACCTGAATCTTTCAGTGACCAGTCCCCAACATTCCTACTAAAAAATCACATTAATGATTGCAAACCCATTAACCACAGACTTATTCACAACAAAGCTAATTTTAACCCCAAATCTTTCACCTCCTCCCTTCAGAACGTAAACTGGTCACCTCTAAAGTACCTCAACCTAGACAAAGCAGTCCATTTCTTTAACAGTACCTTCCTCAACATCCTTAACTCCCATCCCCCCTTGAGAAAGACCAGAATCAAAACTAAGAGCTCCCCCTGGCTACAAAAAAAAAACACCAGAAGCCTTATGAAATCCATGGATAAAACATGGGAATACATAACTAAAAACCCCTCAGATAGGCAACTCTTCCTTGAAGTACGTAACAAGGTCAAAAAGCAAGTAAAAGCAGACAAAGCCCTTTTCTATCAGATGTCCCTAAACTCCACCCAAAACAACCCCAAGTAATTCTGGTCTACAATTAACTCTCTACTCTGCCCAGGAAAAGTAAGCACCCCTTACCAATCACCCCTCTCTCCACTAGTAGCATTGCTGATTCCTTCAATAAACACTTCACAGAATCCGTTCTATCTCTAACAAAAAGAAATACTTCCCTACAGTAGTTCCCCCCTCACCCAACCCAAAACCAGCCCTCCTTACCTTGTTTCTCTCCACACTACCCACCTCCTACATAAAAAGACTCCTGACGAAACTAAAACCCACAAAACTAGCAGCCGACTACCTGCTCACTGAATACCTAAAGATAACAGCTGATATCCTAGCTTATCCAATTTCCATATTAATCAACTGCTCCATATCCAAATCCTATGTACCCATTCTATGGAAAATATCACAATTCATTCCATTCCACAAAATGTGGCCCATCCACTGACCTCTCCAACAACCGCCCCATTGCCATCCTCTCTCCCCTCTCCAAGATACTTGAAAAATGCATCAACTCACAGCTCTCCAAATTCCTCCTTAACAATAAGCTCCTCTCCAATACCCAGCATGGTTTCAGACCACACCACAGCATGACAACTGCTCTCCTCTCCTTCACCACTATCCTCCATCACAAAAATAATGCCCGCCTCTCCCCTGCTGTATTTCTGGATCTATCTAAATCCTTTGACATTGTGTCACACAATTTACTACTCTCTGCTCTATCTGACCTCTCTTTCTTTACACCAGCCACAAACTGGTTGGATAGCTATCTACAAGGCCACCAGCAATCAGTCATCTGGGACATCAATCTAGCCACTCGCCTCCCTGTTACTCTCAGAGTTCCCCAAGGCTCCATCCTTGGCCCCCTACCTTTCTTCCTTTTCACCAACAATCTGCACACTGCCACCAAAATGCCTCCATCATACAGTATGCAGATGATTCCACCCTCATCTGCTCAGCCCCAATTCTAACATAACTCCTACAGATCACCCAAGAATCTTTCTCTTCAGTTGAAAGCTGGCTATCTAATGGCCAGCTTCTCCTCAATCCAAATAAAACCAAACTCCTCATCTTCCAATCCTCCAAATCTACTCCAAACACCCCACACTTCACTATTCAAATCAATGATAATACCTCCATTTCACCAACAGTTCACACAAAACTACTTGGCGTACAGATTGACAATAATCTCAAATTTGACACCCACATATTACTAGCAATAAAAAAATTTCACAAAAAACTGGGTGCCTTATACAGAAGCCACCAGTACCTCACCAAACCAGCAAGAATCTCTATCGCCAATTCCCAACTAATCTCCACCCTACTATACGCATCACCCATACTTACAAATCTTAGACAGTCAGACCTACACAAACTCGAAGCCTGCTGCAATAAAATCACAAAATTTGCCACTGGTACCTCTTACCACAGCCACCACTGTGTCTCCCATAGAGACCTTGACTGGCTTGAACTCTCTCAACTCCTACACCAAACTCAACTCACCTTTGCTGATAAACTAGTAAGCCACCCTCTCAGAATCCCATCCTTCCATACAATTCTCCAACCCTACCACTCTTCCAGACCACTATGCTCCTGCAACAAAAATCTACTTCAGGTCACCAAAGCCAAACACTCAGCAGGTGAAGCACTATTTTCCTGAGCTATATCCAAGCTCTGGAGCAACCTTCCCACTACCATAACTACCCTTTCTTCCTGCAGTCTTTTCAAGACAGCACTTAAATCTCACCTAAATTCTCACTGGCTTTGTCCTTGTCCAAACCCCGTCTAATAACCCCCCCCTTCAACCCTTCTCTCCTTTCCCAGATTTAGACAGCGTATCCCCTCTATCACTATAAAACAGAACTGAAGATTACTCACTGCTTGTTAATCCTTCCAGGATTTAGTTACTCATTTAGTCTATTATTATTGTTATCTAGTTACAGTTTAGAAATTTTGTAGCTCTGTGTTTTACTTCTTATTTCTCAATGTATGTAATAAGAGCTTACTACTCAATTGTACCTAATTTACTCCTGTATTTCTCCATGTCATGATCACCTCTACTGTATACATTCCTTGATTGTTCTTGTTTACCATCTACCACGTCTTTCTTTTGGAGCTTTTCTCCCCGGGCCTTCGCTGAAAAAGGACCTGCGTCCAGTCGGAATTTCCCGGTAAACAAATGTAAATAAATAAATAAATAGTACATGACTTGTATCAGAGTAGTCTTTTTTATGTTTAGTCTTGACTTTGGAACTGCTTCGGTTGTCGACACACTGCTTTCTTAGCAAGGTCCGAAATGTATGACAGCTGACTGAATTTCACTAATATGGTGGCATTTGGATAACTTTTTAGTATTTGGCTTTTAGTGATTTACTTGAGAGTTCTTCGATCATATAACTCAGCTGCATATCATAACTCATTGACGAAGGTGTGAGGCTATACGTAAAGATTAAATGATTGTCAGGTTTTTAGATAATTGTGTTAGTTTTATTGCATTGACTTCAACTGAAAATGTTAACTTTTTTGAGTTTAAGACAGCTATATTCTGAGATCAAAAACTACTTTTATTTTAGTTATTTTATTTTGTTTTACTAGAATTGCTTTGCTAAGTTTAGAATTTCTAGAGTTAGCTTGCACCCTCCCTATAGGTTCAGTAGTTTGCATTCTTTCAGTATTTCATGTATCAGCAATACCAGTCATACATTATCTGGCTAACTGGGTAGCATGTATCTTCTCCATATTTTTATCTTTAGCGTGTCACTTTCTTTGTAAATATTTTATTGCATATTGCAGTAGACTTTGACTGTGGAAGACAGTTGAGGTATGTTGCATTAGATGTACTACTGTTAAAATACTTTTTTGTCTTGCTTAGGCCACTCTTGTTTGGAGTTATCATTCTTAAATATTGTCATAGAATTTTGACTGCAAAGGGAAACTGTGATTTATTACATTTTATTTAAGGCTGAAAGTGATTTTGCCACATAGCAGGCACCAGATAATGTTACTTTTATAAAATGCAAAGTTTATATACTTAGTATAATAATAATAGGCCACATACAATATTTCAATATTTATAGAAAAGTTACTTAGACCTATGGTAGATCAAATAGAAACAGTTCTGAAAGATACACAAAATTTATTGAATGACATCCAGATGTTCAATAGACAGAACTCTACTAGGGGCTCCTTTTATTTAGCTACTTTGGATGTATGTAATTTATTTACCTGTATCCCAAACGAATATGGGACACAAGCCATTCGGGAAGTCATGGTGGGTATGAGTGGTTTTTCAAATGACAGGCAAATTCTTATAGGCCAGTTATTGGAAACAGTGTTGAATAACAATGTGTTTATCTTTAACCAGAGGTATTACTTACAGACATGGGTGGCCAATTTGGTATTACATTATTGGGAAGCGCATTGTTTATTCAACACTGAATGGATGGATAAAATATGCCTATATAGAAGATTTGTAGACGACATCCTGTTATGTTGGAGGGGCACCATTGAAGAGTTGAATATGTTTGTCAACTATTTACACTCTACCACTGACTTTTTGAAATTTACTTTGCAACATTCTGAGAAACAAATTAATTTCTTGGATGTTTGTCTATATTTAGACAGAGAAGGCGTTATTCAATCTGGACTCTACAGGAAAGAATGCTGGAGGAACAGCATCCTTGAGTTCAGCAGCATGCATCCAAGGCATGTGTATCCTGGTATAGTGAAAGCTCAATTTGCTAGATTAACCAGAAATATACAGCATCCCACCATGTTGGAAGAGGAAGCGGACAATATGACTAAAATATTTTTAGCTAGAGGCTATGATGAACTCATGGTGAATGAGATAAGACAGAGAACTTTGCATCACCATGCATCCTTGAATGCTCAGACCAATGCACATAATTCTAGCAACAGAGCATGTACTTATTCCACAGAACACAATATAGGCCCACTTCAGAAACAAGGCGGATTTAATAAGAATAGAGTTTCCTATGTGATGAAATACACGAATGACAATGAACAGATTAGAAAGTTAGTATCTAAACATTGGAATATTTTGACGGCCACTGAAGAAATTAAAACCTTGGTTGGCACAAAACCCTCTTTCATTTTTCGTACTTGTAGCAACCTTAAAGTGATATTCTCTAGGAATTTTAATAATGCAGACTCATATAGCCCGTGTAAGAAATTAGGCACTTTTCCATGCACGAACTGTAACATGTGCAAATGGATAACCACTACTCAGGCTTTTACACATGCCAATGGAGTTTTTGAATTTAAACCTAGGGCATATTATGATTGTAATACCAGCAACTTGATCTATATGGCTAACTGTTTGCATTGTCCAGCTTTCTATATTGGTTTAACAACCAGAAAGTTGAGAGACCGTATATACAATCACAGCTATGATATACGGAAAAATAAGGACTCCAACGTGTTAGCCAGACACATAGGAGTACATCCGGAACATGAGTTCAAATTTAGAGTACTGCAAACCCTAAGGAGAAGCAAAAGGCTGGGTGATAATTCTAATCAGTTAGCTAAACTAGAATTAAAGTGGATTTTTAAAACAGGAGCCCACATCGAACCAGGTATCAACAATTTTATATCGTTGAAACCTATATTGATTGATAGATAATTCTTATTTTCTTCATCTTGAAATCTATTTTTAAGTTTGTACTACAATATATAAGGAATCAATGCATATATGAGTAGGTTAGTACAATTTAATTGATTTGCCTTTTCTGTGACATTTTATGTCAGAGTATAATGAGGTTTGTACAGTTCTTTTTGAACTCATGAATGACACTTTGTACAGTTTTAATTAGACTGCATGTACTATCCTTATGGTGGACTAACTGAACTGGAGGTGGATTGTTAGGTACCTGTCTTTTACCTTTGAGGTATTTAGTCGGGTTGGATGATGCAACAGATCAGTTTTTGACAACGACATATGCCCCTATCTGAAATGGCCTTGTTCCTTGACCTATTTTTGACATAAAGAATGTGTATTCTTAGAATCGACTACTATATAGTATTGGACCTGAAAATGGAGCAGTTCATGACAATGAACACATTTTTTACGTTTTCTGCATTCTTATAGTTTTGCTAGAGATTTCACTTATTACGTTATGTTGACGCTTGAAAATGGGATGTGAACATGTATTTTGTAGATCCTTGTTGAATGAGCGTTTTTGTCTTGACATACTGTTTTGGTAAAATAGCGCTCTCAACATTACTATATTATTAACATAATTTTTGACTATCAGTCATCAGATTTTATTAACATTTGTAAAGATTTATATAAGTAGTTAGCTATGAAATGGGTGCAAGTCTGGTACGTTAACATGCATTAACCAACCATGCTCTTATATTGTGGGCACTTCCATATAGGGCATTAACTTCTATAATTGTTAGGCTTGCCTTGGTTTTTGCTATTACTTAAAAACAAAAACTTTTCACGCTGCTAAAGAAAGCACTGTTTAGTAAATGTATGTGGTTGTGAAATGTGATGCTTAGCTAACTTTAAGTGATATATATATTTTTTATACATATCTTTCATGATATATTTTTTATGGAATATTATTTATGTAATATTTTTGTATACATTTTTTATGTATACATTCTTAAGTAAGTTTACATTTTAACACTTGTGAACATTCATGCATTTTTAAGTTATATTGCAACGGAATACTCTGTGAAATCAGATTACTTATGAAATTGTGATGCTTGACAGGTTAAGCTACGTTGAATGTATGGGTTTAATATAGTAGTAACCCTTTAGAAATGTGATTTATTGTTGCAATTTTTAACTCTGCAGTAATATACTATGATCAGTAAGTTTTGATGACCTGCAACTATTTTACATCTTTATGCTGCAATGAAATCACGCTGATATATGTGAGCGTATCAGGGGTAACATAATTGACTGGGAATGGTAACTGATTATGTACAGCTTTTATTTGAACTAAGCATCCCTTGATTGGGTATGAATTGTTATTGGTTCTTAGTTTATTTAAAAGAGAAGCAGTTTGTGGTATTTAATGAGATCTGATGAAGCGTGCGCTCTTAGCACGTGAAAGCGCTTATCTTTTTATTATTTTTATGTCTACTGAATAAAATAAGATTTACATCTTCTCGTGGTGTGTCCTGAGGTTTTTCTACTTTATATACTTAGTATAATGATAATATTGTGGGACTGGAACATAGTTCAGGGCTCACAGCACTGATTCTGTTAATTATTTTTGTTGATATACCAATACACATCATTTTGAAGTATGCTACAATGCTGAAGCAGTATTTAAGTTTCTGTCAGATACAGTTTATTAGATTAGATGCATGAGAAGGGTCACTTAAGTTGAAAGTAGATCTGTTACTTTCATCCAGAGCATTTGGCTAAGAGCAGACCATACTATAACAGTCGGTATTATAGGCCTTAGGCCTTTGAAATAACCTATAAATGGGATAGCATATACAGATGTGAACAGACTTTGGAACAAAGTAAAGTGAGATAGGTGGGCACATCATAGTAAGTGTAAACTACCTGTATGTCTGAGGGAATTTGGAGGAAATGTCAAATGTCAATACTTACCTTTATCATTATACTATTAATGTTCTTGTTTTTTTGTTTTATACTATTGTATATTGTTGTATTATTTTATTATGAAGTAGTTCCTCCACTGAAAATGGACATGTATCCAGCTGGACTAGCCCGGTTAACAAATGTAAAATAAATAAATAAATAAATAAAATGGGATATTTGGGAGAATGGTGAGACTAGACTGTAAGGAGACAGTGCTCAGGGGATGATGGGAAAGTGGTGAGAGATGCAGTAATGATAAATTGCAGAAAGCTATGCAGACTTTGTCCATGGCAGTCATAGATGGAGGAATGTGAAGTAGGGAAATCAAGTAACATAGACAGCAAGAAGCAAGCAGTAGACAGGTAGAGAAAGGCAGGCAAACAAATAGGCAAGAATAAATATGGAAGAAGATAAGTGGGGAGGACAACAGAAAAGTGATGCCCCCACCATTTGGGCGGCACAGTGGTGCAGCGGTTAACGTTGTCACCTCACAGCAAGAGGTTCTCCAGTTCAATTCTCGGCTGGGGTGCCTTCTGTATGGAGTTTGCATGTTCTCCCTGTGTTCGCGTGGGTTTCCTCCAGGTACTCCGGTTTCCACCCATATTCCAAAAACATGCATCTGGAGCATTTCTCCCCGGGCCTCCACTGAAAACAGGCTCTGTGGAACCTAGTCGGACATTCCCGGTCAACAAATGTTAAATAAATAAATAAATAAATAAATCTAGGGACAGAGCACAGGAAGAAGAGCAACAGAAGGGGAAGGGGACTGAGGTGAGTAATAGAATAAATCAGGAGTGAAGAGCAACAGGGTGTGTTTAATGAAAAATGCAGAAGGAAAGCAAAAGCAATCTAGCACAACACAACTGGCAAGGTACTGGGGATATACAGCTAGGTAACTGCCAACATACTGGGGATATTCAGCTTGGTGCATCTGAAATGGAAAAAGTTACAGGCAGAAAATGTACTAACACTGCCAAGGAAGATTTGCAGAAAAGGAACCCAGTATGGGAAAGAGAAGGGTATTTATTTGTTTGAGTCTCAATTACCAACAGTATTAAGAATTTGGACAAAGAAGGAAAGAGATACTTGCTTTAAGTGAAATCTGTCTTGACACTTAAGCATAGGTAGAAGAGTTGGACACATACTGTGTTACACATAAATGTCTCTGTCAGAGGAGACAGTTGAGGTAGTAGCAAATAAGAAGAACAAGGTGACCTGTAGATGACAGGACATGGTGTTGGAGGCAACATTATAATTTATCTGTGCTAGCATCCAGTAGCCAAGGAAGGACTTATGAAGTATCTGAGTATGCTACACGCAGAGTGGGTATGGAGATTTTTAGCTAGTAGGCCTTATGGCATCTAGCCAAATGATGCAAGAATATTCCTGAAATTATACATATAATTCAGGTATGGAAGGGACAGAAATATCAAGAAAAAGGCTCCCCTAGCCAACAGTGATATTTTTGTGCATGACTTGTTGCAGTAAAAGCTTAAGAAATCAAAAAGAAAATGGAGGTTTAGGACTTCATGGAACTGGATTTCAGTGAGATGAAATATAGTTAAAGTTTAATTAACAAATGGGTCAATGACAGAGTCCTTAGGGATATGGCTAAGGGTTTTGGGAAGAGCAAAAGGGGAAATAAAGAAAAGACCAGTATGACTCTGTAGTAATATGAAGACAGTGGTTACTGCAAACTGAGGGTACAGAAGACATGGAAGGGATGTTGTAGAGAAATGACAAAGTCTTATGCAACTTTGCAGGTAGAAGGTTGACAAAGCAGATTATGATAGCAAATGTACAAGCCAAAAGAAAATTAGCAGAAAGGGTCAAGAAGATCGGAGCGCCTTATTAGATGTATCTCAGAAAGGAGAAAAGGAGGGCAGACCTGATCAGGCCAAGAAGAATGGGAGGGAGGTCAATGAAGATACAGAAAAAGCAGAGGAATTAAATGAATTCACCTTGGTCTTTGCAAAAGAAAGTTAGGGAATTACTGATTGTTGATAGGAAACTAAAGAATTATGAACCAAGCAGTAAACATACACTAGGACAGAAAGGTAGGAGAGCAGCTACAATCATTCCCTTTCATAAAGGAGGACCTTTAAGAGACCCAGGCAATTGCAAGCCAATAAATCTGACCAGCCTCATATGCAAAGCCAAGAAAAAGACTTATAGAATTAGTCAATCAAGACACAGGATCTGTCTCAGTTTGGATTCAATAAGGACAGGTCATGACTACTCAAGCTGGTGGATATTTTTTAAAGTTGCGAAAGCAATGAATGAAGGCAAAATGGTACACACTACATATCTCAGCCTGACTTAAGCTTTTGACACAATTCCCCACTCAGACATAGTAGAAAAACTAAATAAACTGGGAATAAGATTCATCATGGAATTAATCAATCAGGACATGGAAAAAGTCCAAACACTGGACCTGTGTCAGTTTGAATTCATTAAGGACAGGTCATGCTTACTCAGCCTAGTGGATTTTTTGAAAAGGTCAGCAAAGCAATGGATGAAGTCAAAATGGTACACACATACTTTGACCTTTCCAAAGCTTTTGACATAATTCCCCACTCAAGTATAGTAGAACAGCTAACTAAACTGGGAATAAACCCATATGACACCTGCTGCATTGAAAACTGGCTTACAGAAAGGTAATAAAAATAGGTAGAAGTTACTTCCACAAAGAGAACAGTTACCGGTGAGTCCCCCAGTGTTCTGTGCTGGGAGATCTTATGTTTGGCATCATTTTTCTGAAGTAAAAGCTAATACCAAGGGCTGTAGACTAAATCTGCAGATGACTGCAAGCTAGGAGGAATCACTGAATCCTCAAATGACTTAGTCATTTCACAGGAAGGGTTTATGAAGTAAATAACTGGTGAAAAAATCATGGACTGAAACTAAAAAAAATGCATTATTATATTCTTTGGAATTCATCTACTCCATGGAACTACTACATTGACAATAAAACCCTAAGAGCTGACCCAGTAGTTTGGGTTTTGGGACCTTATGTGCTTAGTGACCTAGCCTTTGAACAGTATATGTCTACTGTTGTAAAAGTCCTTCTATATTGCCCAGCTTATAATCAAAGGGGATTGTGTTTTTATCTGCATATGTCATTGTCTCCCTTTACTAAGCCCTCATTAGGTCAATCAGTGAATATAATGCCTCCTTTGGCATGTATTAGTCCAGACTCAAGCAACAACTGGAATGCCCACAGATGTACCTTACTAAAATGATACAAAGCCTGAAGAGTATGCCCTACATGTACTGACTCAGAGCTCTCTCAGTATATTTGGTATCTTACAGACTGCTAAGATGTGACCTGTATCCATCATACAAGGCATCCTCCAACCTATTACTGATGGATTTATTGTACATCAGCAAGTCAAATGGCATCATAAGTACTTAGTCTAGGGATCTAAATCTCTTCTGAAACATCAGCAGAATGGTTTGGGGGACAGGTATATCCCACAGAGGACACTCCTGCTGTGGAATGGACTCCCCATCCACATAAAGCAAAGTTCATCTTTGTCCATTTTCAAGAGTAGCTTAGATCTATATGGATGGGAAACAGAAAATGTACTCTAGGACTGCCACCTGCAATGGACAGAGGCAGCTCCTAAATGTTTTATGCTATGTATGAGCCCCTCAAATGATGTATGGTATGATCCCAGTTATTCTCATTAAGCTATGTAACTCAGTATAGTAATGGAAGTTTCTAGAAACACTGCATGCTTTGAGGATAGGCCCAAGATTGAGGAAACAGATTGCAGCAAAACTGGGTTGGAGAGCACTGCGTTTTTTTGTAAGGGGGGAATGGAGGTAGTGGATCAATATAAGTATTATAATTGTATTCTGTATGTCTCAATGTCCTAATTTCAGATGTATCTGAGGAAATAGGGAATAGGACCATCTTCTTCATGGAAAATAAATAAACAAATGCAACATAAGAGCAAAGACTTTGAATGGCTGACCAAACAAATTTCCTGAAAAGGTGACGGCTGTGAATCGTGCAGAGAAATGTAAAGCCCTTCATTTGGGCAACAGTAATGCTCATGCAAAGCTAAATTGAATGAAGTGGAACTGATTGTAACAACGCAAGAAAAGAATGTGAAGTGTTTTTGAAAATGGTTATCACAGTTGATCTGGATTACTGTGAGTACAGCTATAGGGCAGTGGTAGGTACAGATACAGTTCTGGAGTATATCCTTAGAGACATAGACCCCATTGGAACTGGTCAAGGTACACCTTGAGCACCTTGAGTACTGCTTATAGTTCTGGAATCCATACAGGGAAGTGGACATCAGATTGTTGGGGGCAGTCTAGACAAAAACCATCAGAAGGGTGTGAGCAATGAAGAAGAACTGTACCAAAAATGTGATGAGCTAATGCTGGAAAGCATGTGATGTAAGTGCACAAGGTTAGGCTGGGGAGATCTGAAAGGGGCACATAAATAGAGCAGATGTTGGGGGACTTGTATAGACACTTTACTGTAGTGGTTAATGGCTCCTTCTATCTGAAAAAAAATATTTGTTTACAGGGAGGGAGGTATATGCTTGGGATGAAATACAGTGAGTAATGGACAGTAAATCTGTGAAGTAATTTAAGATGCCGTGGGAAAGTTGTATAAAGGGATAAGAGATGGGAACAGAGAAAGAAGACAATGCTAGGAAGACTGCACAGCGGATTATATTCACATATTGATGCACACCATCAAACATATGTAACGAAAAATGCTGGCTCCTAGCTCTTTTACCTAATTAAAATTTTAGTATTCCTTGCATGTAATTAAATGGGTTTTGCCTCTTACCTCTTTCAGCTGTTAGTGAATACAGGAATAGTTTTTGCATAGTTTTAAAATTAGTAAAAAAATGCTTAATTGGAAAAACATATGTTTCAGAAAAACAAGTAGCTTTAAAAGAATATTGTAATTATATTATGCATCTCTCCACTGATGTAAAATGGTGTTCAGCTTAATTTATTTTATGTGAATCTAGGGGAAAAATGCTAAAATTCCTCACAACTGTTTTCCTATGCTTTTAAAATTTGCTAGAAATTATCTGCATCTTTTAAAGGAGCAGTGATAGGAAACTTGGAAAAATAATTCTGTCAGTATAATTATAAACTTGTTTACTATCTGGAGCTTTTGGTATGTTATATATGTTTCTTAATTTTGTCTGTAAGGTTATTATCAGTCTCAGTCAGTGGTAACTGTGTTGAATTTGTAGGATGGGATTTGTTTGGCTTTAATCTATGCTATTTTATTGCAAATAGTTTAAAAAAATTAAAGGCATCCATTGTTTATTTCTTGTTGATGTTCTTTATTAAGCACAATGGTGAGAAAGCTATAAATAAAATGCCCACTCATAAACAAAAATGACGGGCATACTTCTTAATTTAAAAATTGTTAACGAATCATCCAGCAAATATGAATTTATATCATCATCATCATCAGTTAGTAAAATTTTCTCCACTAATCAGTATGCCAACCCCCCAAAGACTTACATACAGCCCCCACCCCAAGTGTGCTGATACATAATTATTTTAAGCTGGCCAGGCTGAGACGCATGGCCTGTGATGAATTGTCTTCCCCAGGCCCTAGCACAGCCACACTTCTTGAACCTTCCCATATGCCCATGCTGGCAATTTCTATCTCAGAGTGCCACCCTTTACCAGTGCTCAGTGAGAGATTCCCTCTTACAAGCACGTGCTATCTCCAACAGTGGAGTACCCATCTGCCTTTCCAGTATTGTCTGATGGCAGGTTTGCTGTTTGAGCTTGGCTTCTTTGGGCCGCATTCAACAGTTTATCCATCTATGCCACTGGTGCTGGCAATTAGCCCTGTTAAAAGAAAATCATTTTATGAAAGCAAAGCGAATGTGTTAATTATTAACTAGAACTGCAACACTTGCTACGTTATATGGGTATGCAGTATTAGCCTTGTTTTCCTTTATGTTCTTACCATTCCATAGACATGTTAATTGAATAAATATTATTTCAGTGATACATGACTACTAAATGTTTTATATATTACTTGATGAAACTTATACTAACACAAAAGTTTATGAGAGTATATTGATTTTAGTAAAGGAGTCACCAAATACTCTATGTGCAATTTTACTTATTTTTAAACTCTGTCTTGGGGTTGCCATTTTTAATTCAAGCCTTCATACTGTGAGTCCACCAACTTTAATAATTGAAATATAAATGCAGGGAAATGTGCAATGTCTGAAATGTTGTATCAGATAACTCCCCATCTCTGAGGTATGGTGATCTTGGAGTTAGCATATACAACAAGTGGGAATTTGGGAGGATAGACATCCCCCCATCCTCCACCAAGGAATGCAGTGTGTAACAGTAGTTTTAAAAGTTCATAATTTTAATCGCACATGCAATATCAAAGTTGCAGAAGTCACAGTATGGAGTCTTTCACCTAGGGCACCAGTTGACCCAAGGCCTCTCCTGCTCACATACATACATAAAGTAAAACACAAGCGTGCATGCACACACACTCACACACACACACACACACACACACACACACACACACACACACACACGCACACACACACACACACACACACGCACACACGCACACACGCGCACACACACACACACACACACACACACACACACACACACACACACACACACACACACACACGATTCCCATTTCTGTGTTGCCAGCACATTCCCAATATCTCCTTTTTCCTGCCTTCATAAATAGCATATGCTGACAGTCAGTCATTGGTGCCCAATATTACAGTTTCACACTACATATCCTTCAGTAAATGCATGCTACTGCAAAAGCTGTTATTCTAGTGACTTTCTAAGTTTATAATTGAAATATTTAAAATGCATCCCACCATATATTTTGTCTTTGTCTAGATGTTTTTCATGACAAGGCTGAGAGTTGTTGCTTATATGTGCCCTGCCCCTTTCCATCTTAAGTCAGGAACTGCTGCAGGCATTAACTAATGCCCAATATCCTCATTCAGTAGCGTGGCTAGGGTGGGGTGAGAGGGGGGCAACTGCCCTGAGTGGGGTGGTGTAATCAGCCAATCTGGAGCTTTCTTTAATGCGATAAAGACTTTTAAAAGCCAGTATTGCATTTGCAGTCATACCTGAGAGTTGTAGCACACTATGTGTGGTCTAAACTGTAGGAGCTGCTTGCTACACTGTAAGAAGCAGTTACGGTTTAGCACTCCTTACAGGCAGGGTATAAACTGTATCAACTGTCTGCTACATTTATAACAAACAGTTTGCTATATTTTAAATACACAATTATGTTGAAAGAGGGTTGGGCCTGAATGGCTGAGAAAGGACAGAGGGTCATTTTTTTTGCTCTTCAATGGAAGAGCTGGAATGGCCATAGTGAAGTTTTTTTTTTTTTTTTTTTTTGGGGGGGGGTGGGTGACTAGTTCATAGTACAGGCATTGGGTACTGTTTGAACCAGCTATGCTTCTATCCTCATTATATGTCAAAAAGCCCTTGTTAAGTGACAGTTTGTCAAAATTCAGTTCCCCTTTTAATCTCAAGTTCACAACAGTTTATGCAGAATTGTTCACAGAAATACTGTTCAAACATGTAAATGGTAAAGAGACTGCTGTACCTACCAGAATTATGCCCAGAACAAGCCTTAAAAACAAACCAGACTGGTGGACTCCTGATCTTAACAGGGTATATAACAATAGGAAAACAGTAATGGCCAAAATCAGAAACAGCAACTCTGAAAATGACAATAGCTCTCTAGTTAAACTAAACAGGAAACTAAGAAGACTAATTAAATCCAAAAAGGACAATTATGAGGTCAAAGTTGCCTGTCAGGCTAAATACAACCACACACTTCTCTACAGCTATGCCCAAAACCTCAAAGGTAACATGCAGCAATATGCTGAACTGGTAGTAAATGGTACCACCTTCACTGAACAGAGTGACATAGCAAACCTACTTGCTGACAAACCCAGCTCAAAGATCACTCCCCCACTCCTTCCCTGCCACCCCCAGGAAATATGTGCTAGCATAATCCCCCCTCCCAAATATTAGCAGGTAAGCAGGTCATGGTAGCGCTCACTAAGGTTAAAACACAACCTTAGTGGTGTCCAACAATATCCCTGGCTGTCTCCTAAACAGCCTGAAATATGACCTATCAGGACCACTTAAGTCTCTTTTCAAATATGCCTGAAAACAGGCAAATGGAGGATGGCAACAGTTATCTCCTTCACAAGGGCAGACCATCAACCTACCCTGGAAATGACATACCCATTAATCTGACTAGTCTAATATGCAAAACCATGGAATAAATTACCATTGAGGTGATCAACAAATATATTTTGTTATTGATATTGGCAACATACAGACAGTGAATCCATCCCAGTTTGTTTTTTTCAGGGGAAGGTCATGCCAACTCAACCTGGTAGATTACTTTTTGAAGGTAAAGAAGCCAATTGAAGAAGGAAAATGATGCCTACTGCCTACCTATATCTGGTTAAGGCATTCAGTCCACTCAGGTATTGTGAACAACCTCACCAAACTAGGCATAAATCCATACATAACTCATTGGATAGCTAGCTGGCTCACAGATAGGACCCAAAAAGTCAGGATTGGTGAGACCACCTCCACCAAGAGGCAGATCACTAGTACCATAGGGCTCTGAGCTGGGACACTCCTGTTTGGTATCTACTGTACTTCTTGGAGGTCAAGGCCAATGTCAAGGGCTACTGGCTCACTAAGTTTGTAGATGACTGTAGATTAAGTGCTAGCATAAATTATCTCCATGATACCAACCTGCTGCAAGAGAGTCTAACACAGCCAAATAACTAGTGCCAAAGCCACAGATTAAGACTCAGTGCAAAGAAGTGTATTACAGGGTCTTCTGGGAAAATATCCACCCAAGTAAATGACTCCATTGATAAGACATCCTTAAGAGTTGACCCGGCAGCTACAGATCTGGGAACATATATTGACAGTAATCTGCCCTTTGACCTACACATAACCAAATTGATGAAAAAATCATTCTGCATTGTCCAACTTATAAGTAAGGGTATGACATCCATGTCTGAGGAAGGTATAATACCACTCTACTTGGCCCTTATCAAACCCATTATTGAGTACAATGCCCCTTTAGCATATACCTGTCAAGGCATATGCAACAGTTGGAATGCCCATACATGTTCCTCACCAATAGATTCCAGGAAATGACTGCATTGTCCTTTACAGGTCACTGTAGAGGTCTGTCTCTATACTTGGTTTACCACAGGTTGTTTTTGAGGTAATCTGTGTTTGGCATATCAAGCATCCTTAGATCCAGCCCTGCTGGAGCTTTTGCACATCTACAAAATGAACCGTACCAGAAACCTAGATCCAAGGATTTAAACATTGCTTGTGACATAAACATAACATGCTTTTGAGAGAGATATGTGTCCCAAAGGATCAACATGAACTACAATATTCTCCCTGTGCATGTGAAGAAGAGTTTATTCCTAACCCTATTCAAACATAAACTTGACCATTGGAAGAGAAATTGTAAATTCATCCCAGGAGTTGGGCCCATGTTTTTTATAGATAGAAGCCAACAGTAAACATTCCCTAACTGACACTGGATGGGAAATTGTAGATTCACCCCTGGGCTGGCCCCCATATCTCCTATAGATGAAGGCTGGCAGTAAACATTTCCCAAGTAATATATTCCCCCACATAACTTTTTAGCAACCCCCTAACTAACATACTGCTTCTAGCTAACATACCCCTCATGTTAGAAGGGATGCAATTGTGTCGGGTTGTGCAACTAGGCTTATGAAGGCTCTTGTGGTTGTTTGCCTAGTATATACCTATGAACCTATGAATATTGAACTTTGAGGTTTGGGAGGAATGATAAAGAAATAATTACATCATCCCCAACCCCCCACATAAGTACAGTGACCAGGGCTGGTTTTAGATGAGGCGGGGTTTAGGGCAGAGGCAAATACTACTCACATGTCAAAATCTGCCTGTAGAACTTTGTGTCTGGCAGCCAGTTAAGAGGTCCATCTTACTTCTAACCAATGCACACTAGTCCTACAAAGCCAGACAGTGAATGTTTAAACTTAGCAAATAAAAATAATGTCAGTTACTTTGATCCAGCCAAACCCAAGCCCCAATGAGCAGCTATAGTCACAACATCTGATGGCTGTATAATATTATTTCACCTCCACAGCATACCTCTTAACCCACAGATATTAAAGCAAAGACCCTCATAATGTAGGTACATCCAGCTAAATCTCTGAATATCTAATAAGCATAAAATTTCAATACCAAATAGTACATAACTATACCCGATTCTAGTAGGAAGGAGGTATAATATTCATACACACATGTTCAAAAAACAGAGTGACAAAAACGATGGACAGAATATAAGCACATTATCAAAGAGACAGTGAATAAATCTGTAGACTTTAATGAACTCTATTGTAAAGTTCTACAGATCAAAAGAAAGAGATGTAAGATCTGTGTTCTCTTTCATTAAATCATTGTTACCAATAGTATGTCAGTCATGTAGTCTAATTTTCTGTTTACTAGACAGCTTCAAAAATCCCATGTGACTAAACTCTCCTATGATTTGGGAATTCAGAAAATTGTGTGAAGGGGTAAACCAAGCCTGAAAACATAGGCATAGATCCAAAAAATTAGGACATCCAATGCAGGTTAAACCATGCATGAAAAATGAAATATTCCTCCAAAATAAGGACAGTGGAGATGTCTGTTCCACAGTCCACATAAATTGCTACAAGTTAAAAAACATTCCAATCAAGTTGTTCCACACAAATCACAAAGCCAGAAAAATTTTGTCAAAAATATCTGTGTCATCCCGGTCACACATCTCTCCACAACCCCTTTTTCTCATTTTTGTACATGGGTTCAGGATGTCAATCATCTAGAACCAAGGTTCATACCACCAGGTGGCTAACCCTGACATTCTTTTCTTCCATACCACACATTCACGTGCACACTCACACCTTTGGTCAATTTAGATATAACCATATCAACTTCTGCATATCTTTGGAATGTGGGAGGAAACTGGAGCACCTGGAGAAAACACACAAGAACAAAGGGAGGACATGCAGACTCTGTACAGAAGGTACCCCAGCTGATAACTGAACACAAGAACCTCTTGCTATGAGGCAACAGTGCTGTCCATTTCTTCACTTTTCAGCAGAAATATTGCTCTAAAAATAAATAAATAGGAAAATAGTACCTCTATAAGCACAGTACCCTAGGCAGTTGCCTACTTCACCTATGTGTAATGCCAGCCCTGTACTGGGACATGTATTTAGAAATCTAATTAATCTGGCATCCTCTTCAGTTCCCAGAACTGAAAAAAAATGTGTAAAACTGTAGAAACCACTGGTCAGAAATGTAATAAGTGACTTGCTACTGTTATATTCTTAAACATTGCAATACACTAAGCACTTCAGCTCTTTTGACATGACCACAAATGGAAAATTAATTAAAATTAATTAAAAAAATGAATGTTTGAAACTGTAGCAACCACTTACTAGCCATGTAACAAGTGGCCTTGCTACAATTACAAGCTTATAAATTACACTTCACTATACCTCTCAACCTCTTAGCACAGAAAATCTGGACAAAGCCAAAAATATGGACAGATTATAATTAATGTAATGCTCTTATAAACTTAAAAAAAAATGTTAGAATAACAAGATTTATGCCAATATGCATTTTTTCTGGAGGATATGAGGTCTGAAACTTAAATGTATGGCGTTATTTAGTGACTTCATTCCTCAGCAATTTGCCAGAAAAATACAAAGATTTTTATGAGAAACAGATAAAAAATATGAAGCATGACTCTATTCTGCAGACATCTGGACAGTTGATAGTAATATGCAATACTCTGCTTCTGGTAAGACCTTGAAAGAAAATATCTGAAACTATAGCAAGCCACTTCCAACAAGTATAATACTCAGCTTGCTAAAGTAGCATTCATATACTCTAAGTGCTTCAAAACATCTGTCCGGTAACTCAGATGCAAAAAAAAAAAAAAAAAAAAAAAAAAGATATGTTGCAAACTGTAGCAGGTGATTTGTTATAATAATAATATTCCCATACTGTAAGTGCTTTAGCACTTCTGTCCAAGACCCCAGCTGCATAAAAAAAAAAAAAAAAAAGATTTGTTTCAAACTGCAGTAAGCAACCTGTGATTCGGTTATTTTGTCCAGGAATCCAGATAAATATTCTCTAAGGATTTCTGTGTTTCTGTCCAGGAACCCAGATGCAAAAATAAAATAAGAAAAAAAAAGATTTATTTGGAACTGAAAGAAGTCTTGGCATTTCTTCCAGGTGGCTTGATACAATAACATGCATTTCAGCACTAATGTCCAGGACCCCAGGTGCATAAAAAAAAAAAAAGGATGATGCATTCTCCTACTGTGATCTCTTCAGCACTTCTGTCCAGGATCCCAGCTGCATACCAAGAAAAAAAAAACTAACAAACAAAAAAAAAAATACATTTTGAACTGCAGCAAGCTACCTTTCTCTGATTCGATCCTTGGCTGGGGTGCCTTCTGTGCGGAGTCTGCATGTCCTCCCTGTGGTCATGTGGGTTTCCTCTGGGTGCTCCGGTTTCCTACCATAACCCTAAGTCATGCTGTAGGTTGATTGGACACTCTAAATTGGCCCTATGTGTGAGTGCATGCGTGTGTGTGCCTTCTGTGGAAGGTTGGGTGCCAGGCTGGCAACTCAACACTGTAAAACTCCACTGCCAATCATGAGCAGACAGGTGATCTGCTGTGGCGACCCCTAACCGGGAAAAAGCTGAAAGAAGAAGAAGAAGAACTGCAGCAGGCTACCTTCAAGACATGTAACACTCGGCTTGCTACAACATTCACATACTCTAAGTACCTCAGCACTTCTGTCCAGGAACCCAAATGCAAAAAAAAAAAATCTGTTAAATTTCTTTCAAATGGCTTGCTACAGGAACATGGCCCTACTGTAAGTGTTTCAGTACTATATCCGGCTGCATAAAAAAAAAAAAAGATGCATTTCAAAATGTGGTAAGCCAGCTGCAAGAAATGTAACACTCAGGTTGCTACACTTGCAATCCATTACTGTCATACCTCTGAATCTCTTAGCGCAAGAAATGTGGACTAACATAAAGTATTATGGTGGGGGGCAGAGACCAAATAATATGAACAGATTTTAAACATTGCCTTAGAAAGTTGCTTGAATAACAAAATTAGTGTTACCATGCATTTTCCCAAGGATATGAAGTCTGAAACTGAAATGTATGTAATTATTTAGTGACTTAAATCCTCAGTGATTTGTCAAAAAATACAAACTTTTTGAGGAACAGATCAAAAATATGATGCAAAAATCTGCCCATTCTGCAAAGATCTTGGCATTTGAGAGGTATGCATAATACAAGCATGTCAGCATTTCTGTCACGGACACAAAGCAATATATATTGATATATCTATATTTATCTCTCTATACAGCTATATATATCTATACATATGTGTGTGTGTGTGTGTGTGTGTGTGTGTATGTTTATATATATATATATATATATATATATATATATATATATATATATATATATATATATATATATATATATATAGGTAAAATATATAGATAGATAGATAGATTTGTAAATGGATCCGTTTATCACTTGTTGCAACTGCGGCATTCCTGAACCAGAAGAGTATGAAGTATGAAATGTTAATATTTGTCTGTATTAATTATAACTAAAAGAACATTTTACACCCATGGTACTCCTGCAATATTAAAAAAGACATTAGCAAGTATGATTAAGCATGGAGAAGTAAACTGAAAAATGCACAGTTGAATAAAGAATGTTACTTATGGGGAAAAGAAAAGAAAGGATGGCACATATAGATAACAGCAGAACACTGAAATCAGACTCAACGAGACATCTCTGCTGTAGATTGCAAAGAACGGACGTCAAAGTAGTTACATTTTCTACTAGAAATAAATATGGGATTGGGTCAAGGTAAGTGTTCTGTTTTTAATGAAGGTTGATACCAAGGGTGGGATTAGCAATGACATCACAAAATGGGAGTAGATTACTGAGATAGGTGGTAATTCAGAACTGTGGGACACTGCTTCGATTGGAAAAGTTGTAAGTGCACCTTTAATGCTGATGTTTCCTATAGCAAGTATGCAGGGTTTGAAGCTTTTTTCAGTCTTTTGTAATTTTTTTTCTAACCCTTAGCTCTTATTTCCATTATCCCTTATGTTTAGATGTGTTGCGGATAACTAATATCTGAAGTAGAAGTGTACAGGGTTGGAGTCCTTTGTAGTGCCTTCATGGCGCACTATTTACAGCAGAGCTGTTATCTAGCTGTTGTCTCACAACCCCCACTGTGTTTTGCTTTGTTCTATTTATTTATTTATTGACATTTGATTACTGGGAAAGTCCAACTGTGTAGGAGTCCATTTTCAGTGGCGGCCTGGAGAGAAAAGCTTCAAAGTATTACAAAACATTTTAATAATAATAATTTTACAATCTTTAAAAATAATGCAACAAACAGCTGTCATTTAAATAATTATACCAAATTTGACATAATATAAAAATATTGGTTAAGAATAGATGCCATTTTATATGAAAATGATTTAATAGTTAGAGAAATTTTAGCCAGTTTATAGAGAAATTTAAGGTAAGTTAGTATAATACAGGAAGTAAGAGAAAAGCAGTCTTATGCTATAGAGAGAAAGCCAGCAAGAAACATTGGTAGCACTAAGGACATGAGTAAAGAAGGGAGAGTAAAGAGATGTAAGGTATGAAGAGATATTTGTCCACATTTAGGGATATAGTTTATCCTAGTGTTGAGCAAGAGCAGACCCAGCTTTTGGCTCGGATGTCTTTCAGAGTGGTTTTGAAAGATGAGAGGGAAGGTATTGAGCTGAGGGATAAAGATAAGGAGGTCCAGGCCTTAGCAACATGGTACAAATACAGACAATGCCCAGCAGATATGAAAGTTTTGTGGACAGATAGTTTTTGGTCATTGGATTATATTGACTGACTGGGAATATAGTTGTGTAGAATGTTAATTAGTGCTGGACAACCAAGTGGATTCTGGATACTTTTATAGGTGGAAAGAAGTTGTGCATATGTTAATTGATGTGGCAGTTCTAACCAATGTAGGCTTTTCAGTGCTGTGCAGTGGTGGGTTCTGAAAGCGGTATTTGCTGTAAATTTAACAACTTTGTTATAGTATTGTTGAGGTTTTGATTTTTGTGATGCCAGAAGGTTGGTAAGGATGGGAGCACCATAAAGAAATGTGGGGAGGAGATAAGTAGGGGCAAGTGTAGCATTAATTGCATCTGTGAGAATGTTTTTGGCAATATAGAGCATCACTAGTTTTTGCTGAGTTTTTCATATGCAGATTTGGTATGGGAAGTGACTTCAGCGGGTTTTATTATCAAGAGAGAACTTTAAATTTTGTTTTTCATGGCAGAAGGATATGGAGAAAAAAATAGTTTTTATTAAGTATATTGAGCTGTTCCCTCATTTCTAAGTGCCATGAAGGCACCGTGATCTCGGTGTATGCCTGGTGGATAGTGTTTCCTCAACCCATGTCTTGAAGTGCCATTGAGGCATGTTGTTAAAGATGTATCCATGGTGTCTTGTATCCCTCAGCAGCCCACATCATCTTTTATTTATTTATTTATTTTTATAACTGCCCTTAAGGCACATTGCTTACGTATTCTACCTGGTGTCAATGTGTTCCCTCTGAACCTATGAGCGATTAAGGCAAGATCTTTCAGAGTTATCCCTCATGGCTAGTGCTTCCCTACAACTACATTACAGGATCTGCTCATTATTCTAAGGGAATAGGGAGATATGACAGCCCTCACCAGCACTCCCATAATACATGCATTCATTGTTTGCACACACACACACACACACACACACACACACACACACACACACACACACACACACACACACACACACACACACACACAAACAAACACACACACACCTCACCCCAACATGACCTGTCTGTTAAACTCTGAGATGGATGAACACAAGCTTTTGACTGTGTTCATTACCATGAGTGGCTAGGAGTTTTCATGCAGATTTATACAGCCGAGTAATTTCTCTGAATCACTTGGCTATGGAAATAACTTAATATAGGGATTTCCAATGGAGAGCAATTAGTATATGCCTCCCCCACATGTCCAGAGTGACAGCCCACCACAATGCTGCCTGTCTTATTGCAGCACTATGGTAGATCTGTCTCTGAATCAGAAATAATTACAATGAGGTGTACACCATCTGGTAACCTTACTGAATTATTTTTCCTATTAATATGTGCATGACTTGTGAACGTCTTCCATGAAATACCGGTACCAACTGCACATTAGGCATATGGGATATAAGAATCCGAAATATGTATTAAAGCTGCATGTTTATGTTCCAGAAAGAGAAAAGGGGCAATAAAATAATGGGCAAGACATGAGATAAGAGAAATAGTGAAAAACAAATTGACAGAGACATAAATAGAAACATTTCTGAATATTGGAGTTTTGAGGTAGTCATATTGTGTGAAATATGATTTTATACAGATACAGTGCTGAAATGTTTTTCTAGGTATTCTACATGTACTGTACTTTTCATATTGCTGTAATGCTTAATTCTGCAAAGTGAAATTAATGTTTCTCCTATTGTGCTTATCCATTAATCACATAGCATATATAGTAAGACAGAGTCAGTATATGAACAAGGACAATATTATTTGCATTTATACGGTCTTGTTTGGGCAGAAGCATTACAAACTCCTTTATTATTTTAAGTGGTGGGATCTTTTATCTCTATTGGTCTTTACATCAGGAATAACTAAATCTAAAGCATTGTTAATTCATAAGAAAGGATCTGTGCCAATAGATAAAGAAAAAGTTATTTTTGATGTCAGACTTCTGAGTCATAATGTCTCAGCTCCATAGTTCTCTTTCCCCCACTTTCATACTGAGACACAAAAAAAAAAACAAATATTAGTAAGAACAAGTCTACTACTCTCATAAGCCCATAACTTGCAAGCATGTGCACTGCTTGATTTGACTGTAGATCAGCGCTCAAGTTAGGCAGGAGAAGGAGTTAAGTCCTGTTTCAGAAATGGCCGTCTCTACCCTGATTGACTTTCATGCATGTCTGCACCCTTGTAGGCTAAATTAATCATCCCTGTCTAATCAAATGATTACTTCCTTGCAATAAAGGTAAAATGATCAAATCTGAATAGATAAAAAATAGGCATTATTGATTAATGAGATACATGCTTTTTGTTGTTTTGTTTTCTGTTGTTTTGGTTTGTTCTTTTTCATTATGTGGTTAAATGGCTAAATGGGAATATGAATGTAGTTTAGTCAGTAAAATTCAGAGAAAGGTGCCAGGGTATTTATAATGAGTAAAATAAATGTTTTTCATTTTTGTGAGAAAACTTGAATTACATTCTTTAAAGAATGCTGTAGCTTTTCACAAGTAGTTCAATAATCAACAGAGCTACGGGACAGGATCATGATTTAAAGTCACATCCACATGACAGGAGCTCATGAATGGCAACCTTTCAACCAGCATTGTGTTGGCAGGACTTCTTAATACGTTTTGAGGCCATAGCTGATGTCATTATATATATATATATATATATATATATATATATATATATATATATATATATATATATATATATATAAATATATATATTGCCTGACAGTAAGATGTTGTCCTGTTCGATTCTCAGCTAGAACGTCTTCTGTGTGGAGACATGCGTGAATGGGCGTACCTTTGTTAAAGGTTGTGCATCAGGGCTGGCAACTTGGCATGTAAAAATCTACTGCTAATCATTAGTGTACCGGAGTTTTGCTGTGGTGGCCCCTAACCGAAAAAGCGAAAGACAGTGTGTGTGTGTGTGTGTGTGTGTGTGTGTGTGTTATAGATAGATGTGTGTGTGTGTGTGTGTGTGTGTGTGTGTGTGTGTGTGTGTGTGTGTGTGTGTGTGTGTGTGTGTGGTTTCATGTGTGTATATAGGATTACTGAATAAATTTTAAGATGTATGGCAAGGCTGAGCTCCTTAATCCAACAGTGCAAGATATTTCTTTCATTACAAAACACAGATGAGCAAATCTTCCATTTATTCTTTTCCAGTTTCAGGTTTAAATAACTGTTTCCCATTGAGTTTTGTTTGACATGTTAAATGCATATGATGTTTAGTGAATAAAACTTTAGTTTTTTTTTTTTTTTTTTTTTTTTAGGTTTTAATGACTGCAGTGCTTCAATAGTAGTTTCCTGCTCTAATTATTAGGCGCTTTTAATTTCTTCAGTATCAGTTGTTGTTTCCTAATTTTATGTTAGAAAGATTTTTTTTATAGTTCAATTGTACATTGTTTGACTTTGTATGATTTAAATTGTTAGTAGAAAAAGGGTTAGATTTTCCAGTAATGTAATTTCCTCATTGGGTAGTTGTTTTGACTTCTTTTATTTTTATTCTATTATTTTAACTATTCAGCAACACTAATAATTAATTTTATTTCTAGAAGATGATTTGCACCCGCAAGTATTGTTTAAGGGATTCTGTGTGTGTGTGTGTGTGTGTGTGTGTGTGTGTGTGTGTGTGTGTGTGTGTGTGTGTGTGTGTGTGTGTGTTCTATATGTCTGTATTTTTTTTTTTGTCACAAAATCTCTGCTCATACGGCAACTGCAAGGTTTCAAAGTACAATGTAATCCAAAACAAATGATGAAACCAGCAGACTGTGGCAAGCAAACAAACAAACAATATTTAATATATGGTGCTGAAGCACATTGGCTGTGTAAATCTGAGTTATACCAACTCGGTTTCAATACATTTCTTATTTGTCTTGTCGAGTATGTTCTCACCAAGAATGTTTTTTTCTGTCATGACAAATGCTACCTCCAAATTCAAGGTACAGCTATGGGTGCTTCAATTGCCCCAATCTATGCCATTTTATTTATGGCTTATATTGAGGAGCAAATAATTTATGATAGGTCACATAATTTATTTCTGGAGGAGATTGACTTTTGGAAAAGATATTTGGATGATTGCTGGATGGTATGGAAATCGGATGTGGAATATTTACTAGACTTTGTCAGCTACCTTAATGAGAATAAATGGGGTATACATTTTACGGTAAACTATAATACAGATCAGATCACTTTTTTGGATGTCTTGGTGACCAGAGGTCTTGATAATACCTTAATCTCTGAGGTTTACCAAAATTTCCCTGAATATAACTCCCTTATCCATGCCACCAGCTATCAACCCCACATATCTGCAAAAACATTCCCAAGTCTCAGTTCATGAGAGTTAAACATATATGCTCAGATAATAGTACTTATCAGCATTTCAGAGATGACCTTACAACCAGATTCAAGAACAGAGGGTTTAAGGCGAGACATGTCATTCATACCAAGAACAGGGTGGATACCACTGACAGGGAAAACCATATTCAATACAAAAATAAGGGTGTTGATGGACAACCTTCTTTACGTCTTGTTACAACATATGGCAGGAATACTGGAGCACTTATGAATAGTGTCCAGCATCATTGGAACATCCTGTTGGCAGATAACAAACTCTCTGAACTTTTGAAAAACAAATGCCATTTTTCCTTTAGAAAAGGTAGAAATGTGGGTTCATGTTCTAATCATTATAAACATGGGTCTTATCAGAAGAAGGGATATGTTCAAACTACACTTCTGGGGGATCAAGTTGTTGGTTGTTTCCCCTGTGGTCATTGTACACACTGCTCCAGGGTTATGAAAACCAAGTGCTTCAGTAGTAAAAATACTACTCAGGTTTATAACATCTCCTTTTTTGCCAATTGTCAATCAGTTTGGGTGATTTATTTAGCCATCTGCAATTGTTCAGCCTTTTACATTGGTCAAACATCACAACCTGCCAAATTCAGGATTTCTGAGCATCTTTGTGATATCAAACTCCAAAACATTGCCAATACCATCTATAAACACACTACAGTACATAAAAATGATTTTTTCAATTTTATTATTATTGATTGAATTTTGGGCATTAGATCCAATAAGACAGGCTGGCACCAATTACTGAAAAGTAAAGAGAAAAAATGGATTATTAAGCTGGGAGGTTTGTTTGCTCCTGGACTGAATGAGCGCCTTTAATCAGTCATATGATCATGTTATTAGATCCTTTGACAACTGACTATGTAAGGAATTGGATGTATTCATGATTTTTACACTGATGAAGGCTATGTGATTTACTAAGCTGAAACCGGTCTATTTTTTATCTCCTATACTTTAAAATGTGCTTCAGCACCATATATTAAATATTGCTTGTTTGCTTGCCACAGTCTGCTGGTTTCATCGTTTGTTTTGTATTTTTTTTTTTCTTGTGCAATGCAAAGAAGGTAGTCTGTGAAAGGAAAGGAGCTATATAGAAAGTCTCTCTGACAAACTAAAATAGAAGGTGGCTCTGTATAATTACATTATGTGGTGGGTTGTAAAAAATCTTCTGCAACTTAATGAACTGAGGAAGAACTCTTTGCTGTGAGGTGACAACGTTAACCACTGCACCAACTTGAGACCTTGCTTGTTCCTAGTTGTTAATACTATACACAAAATGTTTTACTTTGTAAGTATCGTTTACTTGTTGTCCATTTTCATTTTAATTCTTCTTTGGCTTCCTTTGGAAGAACAGTGTTCCCTAATTCCATCACTTCATCAACACGCCTATTTTAATAAAGTTGAAGCCCAGGCACTCATTGATTTTACATTTAACCATTCAGCTCCACCTCATTCTGTCTCCCTTTGCACTCAAATACTCCAGCATTAATCACTCCCTCTTCCCATCCATTGTAACTCCTCTGACTCTTTCCTGTAAACCATATTCTGTCTGTTCCTGACCGATTCCTGTTTTTTCCATAGAACTGTATTACTCACTGACTGACTAACTTATGACTGACATTGTCTTCTAATGTTTTTTCAACTCATCACACCAATGCTCAAGAATTACATGCTTGTTTTATATGTGTCTCATAGATAGTGTATATTGCAAATGCTCTTTTCTGTACTAAAGCTGTACAGCTCTGTGTTTTAGTCTAATGATTTTCAATCACCTGGACTTATTACACACTTACCTAATAAAATAATTAGAAATATAGATGATTACATATCTACATACTTTTCCAAGTCTCTTTCTTTCTTTCTTTCTTTCTTTCTTTCTTTCTTTCTTTCTTTCTTTCTTTCTTTCTTTCTTTCTTTCTTTCTTTCTTTCTTTCTTTCTTTTGTTTACTAGGGAGTGTAGCTGGTCCATGGACTGTTTCCAGCTAGGTTCTCTATGTACCTATGTAACATAGACTGACAGTATCGAATAGCAGGTACTACAGGTTTGAGCTGACAATTTATAACAATAAATATTAGATATGAGCATATCTAAACAGTTCTACCTTGGTTTGTGATTTACTGATCTTTGCTGTTAAAAAGCAGTGTGACTGCAAGTGATAGTGAGAATAAGCTACTGTGCATGACATAAAGGAATGACAACTTTTGTCTGGCTTGCAGAACTGGCATGGTCAGAGCAACTTTACTGTACTTACTTTAGTATTTAGTTGTATACTGCTCATTTAATTTTTGTCATAAGTTGATTTAAGTTCTCTTTGAATTCTTTGGTTGCTGATTTGGATTATTCTTTTCTTTTACAATATTTTATTCATTTGAAGCTGAATATGGATTCCGTAAATGACTATGCAATTAATGATTTGTTAATGAACAAATATCTTGTACAGTGTAATAAATGCTATGCATATTTAAATTTATCAGCTGATAACACTGGTGATCTGTGTTCCTCATGTCAAAAGTTAGATGATTTGCTTGTCATTGTTAGAAGTAAATCTAGACTTCATAGGTTCATAGGTTCATAGGTTGGTACTAGGCTATCGGCCCTTGGGCCTATACAAGCCTAGCCATAACAATTCCCTGGCTATTTCTTCCCACACTATTTACTTCCATGGACCCCTGTCTAGCAGGGCGACTGATGTGATCCCCGGGGTGAATTTCCTTTCTCCCATCCAATCGTCAAGGTTCCTTTTGAAGAAGGCCAAAGAGGCACTCTGCTTGACATGTATGGGCAATCTATTCCAGAGTCTGGGGAGTCTGGGGAGTCTCTGGGTCGGGAACTTATCCCTCCAGCATGTTTTGTTTATTGTGATGACAAGGTTTAGATCCCTGGAGCGTGTGGCTCTGAGGGATTGGGATTTCTTTAAGTGTAGCATGTTCAACAGCTTTGGGTTTGACATGCCCTTGTATGTTAAGCAGAGATCACCTCTGAGTAGACGATATGTGATAGAGTATAGCTGGAGTTTTTTAAGGTGGTCAGCGTAGGGCATCTGCTTTAGGCCTGTGATTCTTTTAGTGAGGTATTTCTGCGGCCTTTCCAATTGTTGCAGATGTCTTGAGAGGTACATACCAAATGGGGCATTGTATTCTATAATGTGTCTAATGAGGGATGAGTACAGTGGGACAACGCCCTCCTTTTTTCTGGATGAAAAGCCCTTAGTGATGAGGTGTGCCACATAGAAGGGTTTCCTGACTGTTGTGGTAATGTGGTTATCAAAGGTGAGACCACTGTCCACCTGTGTCTCTAAGTCTATTATTACATTTTCTGTGTTTAGTGTACTGCAACCTATATGGTAATTTACAGATACATGTTTTTCCCAAAGGGGATAACTATACATTTCTTGGCATTGAGCTTGAGCCCATGGCTCTGGCACCAAGCATCTGTTTCTGTATGGCCCGTTTGTAGAGTATCCACATCATTTGGGGATTCAATATGGCTCCCAGTTTGCAGTCATCTGTGAACTTTGTTAGCCAGAGTCCCTTAGTGTTGGCCTGTGCTTCAGAGAAGTAGATGTCAAACAAGAGCGGTCCCAGGACTGAACCCTGAGGTACTCCACTTGTCACTTGTCTGGAGCTGGATTTGGAGTCGGCTACTTTTACAGTGTGGGTTCTATCAGTAAGCAAGTTAGCAACCCATTGGGTGACGTAGGGATTAATGCCCAGCTTAGTAAGTTTATCTATGATTCCAGAGTGGGGGATGGTGTCAAATGCCTTGGCAAGGTCTAGATAGGCTGTGTGGATCACCTTACCCTTGTCCATGGCTCTGGAGACTGATTCGAAGAAGTCAATCAGGTTCAGGAGACAAGATTGGCCCTTCATGAACCCATACTGGGTGGGGTCCAGTGTTTGAAGGTTGCCAATGTCTTTGTTTATAAGTTCCATGATAATACGCTCCATGGCCTTGCAGATAAGGCTCATCAGTCTGATGGGATAGTAGTTTCCAGGATCCAAGGTGGATCCCCCCTTGTGGAGTGGGATAACTATAGCTCTGCACCACTCAGTGGGCACAAAACCTGAGGTGAGGCTATGATTAAACATGACACTTAGGTGAGGTGCCAGTTCATATTGTAGTTCATGTAGTACACAGCCCAGGATGTCATCTGGTCCCATGGATGCTGTATTCTTAGCTTTGGAGAGTGCATTTTGTACCTGTGAGGCCGTTATTACCGGTATTTGGCAATCTTCCAGTATTGAGATGGGCCATTTAAGGGGTGAGAGGGGGTGAAGTTGGCACTGAATCAATCTGCCAGGATATTGGCAATATCTTTGGGATCAGTATTGCCATTTAGATTCTTGACACAGTTATAGAATGCCTTATGGTTGTCTTTGGAATCTTTGGCAATTTTATTTTCATAACTAGCTTTGGAGGATTTTATGAGGGTTCTCAGTTTCTTACTGAGGCTGGTAAGGGAGTTTTTTGCATCCTGGGATTTTCCTCTTTTCTGCAACAGTTTCTTCCTTTTGTTGTAAAGTTTGTTTATGGCAGGGGACCGCCAGATTGGCTTCCTTTTTTGGATGAGAGCATCTTGGTTCTATTTGGTTGGCACGATTCATGCATGAGTGGATGTGCTCGTACAGTGGCTTAGTGTAGGATTCAGCAGTTGAACTTTCAGTTCCCATCTGCATGGGTGTCATGAAGTTTGTCACTTCTGACTTGAGTAGCATGAAGTTGGCTTTGAAGAAGTTTTTATGGAGGTTTCCTTACTGGGGGGTGGGGGTGGGATGTAGATGTTAAGGGTGATTAGCTTATGGTCAGACCTGACTAACGAGGGGGTGACCATAGGTATGGAGCATCGGTTTCCCATGTTGGTAATGACCAGGTCTAGGATATTGGAGCCCCTGGTGGGACTATGGATTAGTTAATCCAGGAAATTGGAATTTATGAATTCCAAGAAATGTTGGGCAAAGGTGTTGGTACATGAGTAGTTTTCTCAGTTAATGGCAGGGTAGTTAAAATTACCCAGTATTAGGGTGTTTGGTTCTATCTTAATATTTTCTAGTATGTTTAGAAAGGTGTAGTGAGAATCTTGGGTTATGGTGGGGGATCTGTAGCAAGCTACAATTTGGATTGCAGTATTACCTAGTGCTAGTTGCACCTGGAGAATTTCAGACGCATTGTGTTGGGCAACTAGCCTGGTGGTGTGAATATCCTTGGTGAATATTGACACTCTTCCACCTTTAGTGTTTTGGGCCTGGTTTGGTGGCTGAAAGTGTGGTAAGAGTTGTAGTCTGGTATTGCAGGGGTGCTCTCTGGAGCCTTGAAGCAGGTCTCAGTTACTGCACAGATATCGATGTTCTCCATTTTTAGGGGTGCCTCGAGAGAGTGCATTTTGAGGTTTAGACTTCTAGCATTGAGTAGCATTACCTTCAGATATTGCATGCTTGTACCTGTTACAGTGGTGGTTTTGTCCTTTGAACTTTGCCTAAAAAAGGCACTATAGGGGTGGCAAAAGCCTTAGTCAGTAACCTGAATCCCAGGGGTGACAGGTATAGACCATCTCTGGCAAAGCATCATGGTCTGTCGATCATGTCATCCCAGGCAAACAGATGCTGGATCCCCTTTGAATGACACCAGAAGCTTAGCCAATTGTTGAAGTCAATCATTTTGTCCTTATATTATGGTATTATTCTGGGCGAAGGCAGGATGCTACTCAGGGCTAGGGTCATACCTGCCTGGGCCACATGATCCGAGAGCTCTTCCATGTCTTTTTTGATGTAGTCCTGGGAGGTACGTCTTAAGTCATTCACTCCAACATGGACAATGGCAGAGTCATATTTGTACTTGTGGAGTGACTTGAGTGCATGCGTTATGTGGTGGATCCTGGCACCCGATAGGCAGCTGATTGTAATTTTCTCCTTGTTCAACGTAGTGAGTGGGACATCAGTGTGCCAGACTATAGAGTCACCTATGACTAAAGTGTTAGGTATGTTGGCTTGCCTTAGGGGCTGTTGTTGGGTGGCACACTGGTGTTATGAACTATGTGACACTTTGGTTGTGATTGGTGTTTGTTTGCATTTCAGCTACAGAGGTCCTTGTTGCTTGGGCAGGTTACAGTTAAGGGCCTCTGCATATGTGTATTTAGTGTTGCTATATGTGGGTGTTGGTGGTGTGGGTTTAGAAGGGCTATGTGTTGCTTGAGGTGTAGTGTGGGTGTTAACCTTCTCCTCTTGACTGTCTAGCACAATCTTGGGTGGAGAGAGCTTTGCTTCCATTTTGGCTATGTAAGTGTATCTCTCACAGGTTGTAGTGTTGGGTGGTAGGAGGAGAGGGTTATCTGTGTTCATGAGACAATTGCTGCATTGCCCCAGTATGCCCAGATTCACCAGGTGGACAGGAGAAATCACTGGAAGCTGACCCTTGGACATGCCTGGTTTGGTGCTTTTTTTTTTTTGTAAAGTACAGGAGCTGTTTTCCCTTACCTTAGCAAGGTACTTTGCAATTATAGGCTGTTTAGTGCCTACTATTAATTTCTCCTTATTAACAAGGAGAATTGAGTGCTTGTATCAGTTTAAGGCTTCCTAGTGCTTTCCAGCAGGTATTAGAGCAAGTGCTAGTCACAGGGATGCTTAAAGGTAAGATGAAAAAAAATGCACACTCCAATCTGCACTAGAGAAGTTAGATGTGAAAGTAGGTACCTTAAGTTTTACCTGTTTAAAAAGTTAAGGTTTAGTGGAGAGTTACTATTTCTAAAACGGCAAGATGGATTGAAAGGGGTGGTCATTTTTGTATTCTGGTACTATGGAATACAGTAGGATGCCCAATAAATTTAAATAGTTGAAGGGGACGGATTTCAAAAATGATGATTTTGTGATTACTCACACAAGCCAGTGAAAGTAGAGAGGACATGAGATATATGGTCAGATTAACATAAGAGGCAGGCAACTAGAAAGACAGTGGTATTTAACAAGACAACTGTAACTGGGTGGGAGGCTCAGAAGAGACAGAGCTGTGGTCTCTTTTGAAGTTTTAATATACTGTTAAAGCAGAATGCAAGTAAAACACAAGGTAAAGAAAATAAACCACAGTATTCAAAATATAGAAAGGCAATAAAGTAATACAAAATACAAAAAATAAAAGCAAACTAACCTTTCCTTCACAGCAAAGTGTAGCAGAGTCTGGATGAGCCTTTCTGGTAATGATGATTGCACTTGTGCAATTGGCATGGCTTGGCAAATTGTTGTTTCATATATTAATGACTGAACTGGTGAAATAAATAATGTTAGGCAAAGAATAAATAGAACACTTTTAAGAAATGATGCATCTATTGTCTGCAAAGATCATTCAGTCCCTATGAAACAAGACGATGCCCCTGACAACTGTGGAATTCTGGAGGAAAGTATTCAGCAATTTGAGGATCCGGTTTGTTTAGAAGGAAACAAAAACAGAAAAAAAGGAAGATTTTCACAACAAATAACAAGGAAGAAAAAGAAACTGATTAATGACTGTGAAGGAAAGAGAATACATACTAATAAGGGCACTGCTTTGTTATATAACACAGGTTACAGGGAATGATGATATTTTTCTATCAGAAAACCTTCAGGCTACATAAAAAGGCATCATTTTTCCAAAAGAGAAGGCAGAAAAAAGAGGCAAGGGGCAGGTGAAAAGGAAGAATTCAAAACTGAACGTGGAAGGACTGAAGAACATTACTGTAAGAAAAAAGAAGAGAAACACTGATGTTGACTACATGGCTCAAGCTGTGGATTTACAATACCAGCTGGATGAGAATTTACTACACAATGAAAACAGTGGGATTAATAAGACTAATGGTGATGAAGATCTATCCTTCATAACAATTGGTAGAGCAGATATTACTGTATTAGAAGCTGAAGATTCTCCAGAGCTGGCCAGCAAAGGTATTCTTGTAATTAGAGATTCAATTATTAGAGGAACGAATACATATAATATGCAGATATGATAATGAACATCGAATAGTGTTATGCTTGCCAGGAGCAAAAGTAGAAGATGTGAGACAAGCCTTGGAATGCCTTAATGTAAGGGAGTACGGATCCGTTTTTATTCATGTTGGTACAAATGATGTCATCTGCAAGGATTCTCTGACTGTTAGTAGGGAACTGACAGCTCTCTTACATAGTATAGTTTGTACTGGTGTTAGGATGTATTTTTCACAAATCACCTGTAGAAAGGATAGTCAGGTCACTGTGAATAAAAGCATTATTTTGGGTAAATACCTACATGAAAAAAATGTCCTGTTTAAAAAAAAAATGGAAATCTGTAGAGCATCCAAGTCTAGTTTTGGGCATACGTATTCAGACAGGATGGAGTGCATTTGTCAAGATCAGGAAAGAGAATTTTTGCAGCAGATATTTTGCAATATTTGACAAACACTAGGCAGGATTTTGCCAGATTGAAAATTTAACAGTTCACAGATAGCAACATCTGATGCATCTCTGGTGGTTGTTAACATTAGGAGCATTAATAATATATTTTTTATTGGAAAATTTGCTACATTCCCACAAGATTGATGTTGTTATTGTTTATTAAACATGGTTAAAGTACAATGACTGGAAACCAGTTCTGTCAGGGTATAAATGTTTTACTGTAACAGACATTCTAACAAAAAATCAGGTGGAGGTGTTATGATAGGGATTAAAGATAGTTATGAAACTTGTGATTATTACATGTTTAATGATAACACCAATAATATAGACTGTGCAATTGTGACAATAAAGACAATCCTGGAACATATAACAATTGCTGGAGTGTATAGACCACCAAAGTCAAGTGCAGATGACCATACCTCCCAACCATACCGAATTACACAGTTTTTACCGAGTTTTGGGGTCCAAATGAAGGGGTGTCACGATTCCCGAGTGGTACCCCTTCATTTCCGATTTTTTCCCTTATGTTTTTCAATTTTCGCCCTGTCAGCGATGATGTCATCATGGGCGCGATGATGTCAGTGCCGTCAGGGCTACCAGCCAGTCGGAATTGAGCTGCAAGAGCTCACATCCTGCAGACATCATTTCCGGCTGGCCGCAAATGTGCGCAGGAACTATATGCAAGAGTAGCTTAATAAGCATGAATGGAACTACATTCTGACTTGTTTATGCGTAAGTTGAGCTTTATTTATCAGCATTAAGAACTGAACTGGCTGGCTTCTAATGGTTATGCAAGCAGAGCTTCAGCATTAGGAACTGAATGGCTTCTTATGTGAGTGGAGCTGTATCTGTGCAGCATGGAAGAACTGGCTTCAGCAGCATGAAAGAACTGAAGGTAACCAGTGTGTGTGTGTTGTTTATGCGTAAGTTGAGCTTTATTTCTCAGCATTAAGAACTGAACGGCTTCTTATGCAAGTGGAGCTGTATCTCCAGCATGAATGAAGTGAAGGTAACCGGTGTGCGTTGTTTATGCATAAGTTAAGCTTCATTTCTCAGCATTAGGAAATGAACTGGCTGGCAGCATTAATGGCTTGTTATGTGAGCAGAGCTGTAAATGCAGCATGAAATAACTGAAGATAACCAGTGTGTGTGTTGTTTATGCGTAAGTCGAGCTTTATTTCTCAGCATTAGGAACTGAATGGCTTCTTATGCGAGCGGAGCTGTATCTGCAGCATGAAATAACATATGTGTGTGTGAAAATGCCACCCATTCAAGGCTAGAAGTACTCAGGCTCAAACTCTGTACCTTTAGTACAGGGTAAAAAAAAGAGCCTAAAGTCCCTGGCCACCACCACTTGTGAGCTTTGCCTAGGTATTTTCTGGTAAGAGTTGAGAGCTATAGTGAGAAAAGAATTTGTATTCCCTTTCCCTCAGGTATTTTCTGCTATGAGTTGAGAGCTATAGCGAGAATTTAATTTGTATTCCCTTTACCTCTGGTATTTTCTGCTAAGAGTTGAGAGCTATAGTAATTTGTATTCCTCCATTATTGGCTTTGTTTGTCCAGGTTTTTTGTGCTAAGATGTTGAGAGCTGTGGTGAGAAGTGAGAAATGAATTCACTAAATGATAGCCAGTAAGATTCAGTCTTCCTATTTTTCAGGAAGCTACTGATTTAGCATAGTGGTATGTTGTTCTGACTGTAGTGCATAGGGTCCTGGGTTCAAACTTTACTAGTGAAATGCATGATGGTAACACAACATGTTATTCCAGCAACTTTACAAAATTATACAAGCAATGTTTAAAACATGTCCCTGTTTTTGACCCTTTGCCCCCCCCCAAAAAAAATGAAATTGAAAATGTGTGAGAAACTGTGCAAGATGCCTACGGCTTACACTGCTGTCATTCTATTTATAGTGTGGGTGTGGTCTGGAAGTAGACTTTTAAGAGGGAGATGTTCTGAATTGGGCAGTTGGTTCATGCATTTTGTTTCATTGCCTACAGTACAGTCTACTGGAAAAATGTTTAAACAATAAATTTAAAATGCAGTCTGTCTAACAAGTATGCTGCATTATACAAGGAATATATTTAATAAAGTCAGGAAGGTGCATCAAAGAAAAGAACACATATATGCTTCTTGTTTTATGTGCAAGGGGCCAATGATTTGAAAACAGCCCAAAGGTAATCTTTATCCACTACTGGCCAGATGCATTTTCTTTGGATGTGGTGTGCTGTTTCAATGAATTTAAGTTTTAAGGGCAGACAAATTTTAATGCCAAGTCTATTTTTTGTTAGACAACATTGCTTTTACCAGATGTCTTAGTTTTTGTGCATTGTTGTGCTGTAAAAATAAAATCCAAATAATCATTGTAGAAGTAAAGCAGTATGCACGCATTAGTGTTTATGGTAAATGGGGTGAAATAGCCAGGTAATGGGAATTGGCTGGGGGGGGACTGGGGCAATATTTTGGTTGCCTGTTCTTCTGTTTTGCATTTGAAAGTTGGTATCCCACAATTCCATGGAGTGGGTGGGGTTATGTAATTATGTATGCAAATCAGATGTTGACTGGAATAATATAGATTCAACAATGTTAGTAACGAAATTATTCACAACATATATTCAGGAATAACAATTGCTTCAGACTGTAAAAAAAAAAAAAAACTAGCAAGGGATGAAACATTGGGCCAGATTCATGAAGGCTTGCACGGAGTCTAAGAGTAGAGTAAGACTCCATGCAGCCAACATATCTTCCGAGTGATCCAGGAACAGCCGGCAGGGGCGTGCAAGAGAGCTCCTAAAACTCCTCAAACTCCTCTTACATGGACAGTGCTAGGATATGCAAATTACCTCATTTGCTGCAGAAAGTTATGCAAATGAGGTAAATTTGCGATCTAGGAAACCCTAACCTGTCTGAGTAAGAGTAGTGTTATGTGCAGAAATGTACTCAGTTGTCAACTGAGTACCGTTCTGCAAATAGCAAAATGGAGCCATGACAGCTCCAAATAAAGGATGCATTCAGTTGAGGAAGCATGCCAATGGCCAAATATATGGCCATTGGCAATTCTACCCATTGCAAAAAAAAATTAATAGTTTTTTTTTACCTCGATCTCCAAAGTTTAAGCATAGCGCAGCATCGTGCAAACGCGCTGCGCTGTAAACCCCTCCAAAAAAAAATAAAAGCCAAAAATAGGCATTTTATGATAAATATACATCTGCCATGCAAGTGAATGGCAGGCTGAAGACAACATGGCTACTAGGTAGAGGTTGCTAAGGGGGGAAGCTCAGTCTAAGAGTTGTAACCAAGCATTAGTAGGCAATCTTATGCAAATGAGAGTAAGGATAGTGAATCCCAATTTCACATGGCAAATGAGCAAAGTCCGTGGAGTGTAAGAGTAGGATAAGGGGACTATCAGAGTAGAAGATAGGTGACATCATGAGGGTGGTATGTATGAAAGAATGTAAGCTCATTGGAGCAGAATGGCATGTGTTTGCTGTCAGTTACCCATCACTGGAAGAGGCGTGTCAACAGGTACCCCAGCTAAAGGCAAGAAATAGAAGGTGTATGCCGTGGACAACACTAAAGTTTCTTGTAGAAATGCTTGCACCATATATGTGCACGTGTGTGCACCTGTAAAACCGAGTAAGACTGTGTGCGCGTGTGTGCCTGTGTGCGCATGTTTAAGCCGGAGTAAGCAAGTGTAAGGATGTTGAAACCTGTGTAGCGTTTGTGCCTGTGTGTGCACATTTAAGCCGGAGTCAGCAAGTGTTAGGCCATATAAGCATGTGTGCGCACGTGTGAGCTTGTGTGCGCATCTTTGCGCTTGTTTGCATGGCGCTGCCCCCTGTGAAAACAGAAAGGGAAAAGGAAGCACAACAAATAGTAGGAAGTTAACCAAGGAGAAGTAGCAGTGCTAGCAGGTGAAAACAATCAGAATCAGCCAATTACACAGGCAGTACACTAGCCCAGCCCAGCCCAGCACTTAAAACTCTGCAAACAACTTTCCACTATGTTTTTCTCAGACACTGCAACACTGCAGTATGCTAATAGAAGTGAAAACTGAAAAAGCTTTACTGAGACAAAGAAATGTTAGGGGCTGCCATTGCTGTTATAAGGCGACATATGCAACATGCTGAGGATGGTGACAATGCGAATGCTGCTTAGCAAACTACAGTGAGGAGAAGTAGAAGAGTGTACAGGCCCAGGGTAACCTACCAGGGGCTACATGAGCTGGAGATAGTGGAGCACTATAGAGTGGACAGAGACCTCATGCAGCAAATTGTTCAGCTGTGCAGGCCATGCCTCACACACAGAACCAACAGAGGGGAAACCATCCCAGTGGAAATCAAGGTATGTGTTGGCCTAAGAATACTAGCAACAGGTACCTTCCAGAGACCAACTGGTGATATGATGGGGATTGCACAGGCATCAGCATCCAGGGTACTGCACCAGTACTTGAATGCCATGTCAGCACATGTCGCTGATCATGTATATTTCCCCAATTCCCGTGATTTATTGGCCAGCAATAAGCATCTTTTCCAGCAAATAGTGGAATACCCTGAGGTAGTGGGTGCAATAGACTGCACGCACATATGCATCAAAGCACCAGCTGGTGAGTGGGGTAGGGTCTACTATAACCGCAAGGGTTTCCCCTCCATCAACTACCAGATCGTGTGTGATGCCCAGGACATAATAATGAATGTGTGTGCTGGCTGCCCTGGAAGCTACCATGATTCCCATATCTGGCATCTGACACAGCTGTACCAGACATTTGCCAATGGGGACATCCTTCATGGTCACCTAGTGGGGGATGCTGGATATGCACTCAAGCCGCGGCGGATGACACCCATCAGAAATGCACACACACCTAAACAGGAATGCCATAATGAGGCACACGCACAAACACGAAATGTAATCGAGCATGTGTTTGGGCTGCTCAAGTCATGGTTCCGGTGCCTGGACACATCTGGTGGAGCCTTGCAGTACTCACCAAGTACATGTACCCAAATAGTCATGGTATGTGCTATGCTACATAATATGATCCTGTGAAAACAGCTGCAGCAGGAGCAGCATAGGGCCAGGCCAAACAACCCCCCACCATTGCCAAGGCCATCACAGGCAGAGCGTGGATTGGAGGAGGAACAACCTGAGCCTGCCCCAGTAGGCAGAAGGAGGCATGCCCAGTATGCTTTGGCCTTGGCAAAGAGGCAACGCGTAGCATATACACTGGCTCAGTAGGAACCCTGGAAATGATACCTCTCTCTAACTCGCACATATAGTCAAAGGGATGCCTAACTTGACATTACCTGTTATCAAACATGTATAGGGAGTGTAATATGAGCATCCGACATAGGCAGCACTGCAGCACCACCTGAGGCATTATTGCCATGTTTTAAGCAATATAAAGCAGTGCTAAACAGCTTTTACCACTATTTAGTATATGTAAACAAAATTGCACACACACTAAGTAGCTCAACTTTGGGCAATGTTGAGCAATATTGGGCAGTGTTCATCAATGTTGGTTAACACTGAGCAATGTTGTGCAAGTTTGGTCAAAGCTGGGCAAAATCAGGTAAACATGGTCATATTTGCTTTACTGTTCCTTAAGCAGTCTGGTCTGCCCAGTATGAAAATATTAAGCAGTGACAGTCTTTGAACCAAGGATACTGTGCACTACAGTCACAGTACTGAACCACTAAACCATGACAGTATTTCACTGGTCAGCCTGTAAGAATAAATGTTGATAAGTCTATGCAAAGTGTCTCCTGGAAACCCCAGAGGCACAGCATAATCCATGTAGAGTTATGACACAAAGGTGAGCCCTGCATTAAAAATACAACTCGATTTACAACACATGTATAGCATAAATGTTAATATTGGGCGTGTTCACACATGTCAACAAATGTAGTGGACTTCACATAGCAACATATTGAAAGGTCACACTGGGCATGCTCACACACTTGAATAAATGAGGCAAATGTCAGGCAACAACATACCGAAAGGCCAAACTGGGAATGCTCACACACTTAGGCCATGTGTGAGTACAGCAGTGGGCCACACATATCAGGCAGTTGCATGTGTTAACCCAGGAACCTGTCACAATTCACCAATCCTGACTTGTGCACACGGTGATATGACAACAGACACTTACATAATATATTGGAACCCTGTCATAATCAAATATGTACTACAGATACTTAGGTTGGTCATAGAAAGTTGAAAAGCAAAGAAAAGAAAACCCTGAAATCAGTCTCATCAATAAACAATGTGCACTGCAAACACTATCCAATCCAGGTCATGGAAAGATTATCTACGAAGGAGTCCATACAGAACCATGACACTACCCTCAGCTATGTCATTAATAGCAATGTACACTCATATATGTCCTGAGTCAGGGCCAACTGTAAATGACTGACAATGCCAACATCCTGTCAGACAGTCCCATACATACATACTCACCTCCCACTGACAAAAGTTCCTATCATCATACCATGAGATATCACATGTAGAATGGGTAAACAGCTCCTTCCAAAGCTGAAAACATGGCATCAGTTGGATTACATTGTTTCCCTATATGTGTCATAAGTGAACTGCAGAACATACAGACCCTGCACCTGAACAGTCTGTTGAGCCTCACCGTCTCTACAGGATATGAAACTGTTGAATGGGTTACAGCAACATATGGCACACTACACAAGTGTTGGTGCACAGCAGACCATGGGAACTATAGTCTTATAAGCCAATGAAGTCTGATCTGCAAGGCTATGGAGTCCATCAGGACTGAAGTCAGAAACAGAGCTATTGGAAGCCTATAAACACACATCCCTACCAACTTTGGACTGGTCATGGGCAGATCATGTTTCCCAAACCTGCTAGACTGTTTGCAAAGCAGCCACCCAGGACATACATGAATGAAATGAGCTACACACGTCCCACATACACTTTGAATAGGCCTTTTCCAACATCCCCGACACATGTCGTATCCACAAAATCAATAACCTGTGCATAAATATGTTTTGTCATCAGATGGATTGGCAACTGGGCCACAGATAGATCACACAAGGTAAGATTTGTGGAGTCCTGTTCAAGCTGGTAACACCTCCTGTCCCCCATGTCTCAGTCCTGGGATTGCATAAATCTAAGTGCAGACATATTACCATGTCTAGCCTGATGATGTCAGCATCCCACAAATGCAGCAGTGTAAATAAAAAACCCCAGTACAGCAAATAGCGCGTCATGTTAATGCATGTCTTTCCAGTATCATTACATAGTTAGATAGGGGTTTGAAACCTGCAATTGCTGCATGTGTGTCTGTGTGATTTCCTTTGAGAGTATTGCCCTTTTTGTAGACTAGGCAAACACCTTAAAAGTGTAACATTCCTGTTTGACAAGTCTCATGATGTCAGCATCCTACAAATATAGCATTGGAAATAAAAACCCCAGTAGCACGTCGTGTTAATGTGTATCTCTCTAGTATCATAACCTAGTTAGGTAGGGGGTTGAATCCTGCAATCACTGTGTGTGTGGGGGTATGTGTTTGTGTGAGCTCCTTTAAGAATATTGCCCTTTTGGAGACTAGGCAAACACCTTAAAAGTGTAATATTCCTGTTTGGCAAATCTGATGATGTCAGCATCCTACAAATATAGCATTGGAAACAAAACCCCCCAATAAAGCATATAGCGTGTTGTGTTCATGCGTATCTCTCTAGTATCATAACCTGGTTAGATAGGGGTTTGAATCCTGCAATTGCTGAGTGTGTATGAGGGGGTATGTTTTTGTGTGACTCCCTCTGAGAGTATTTCCCTTTTTGTAGACTAGACAAACACCTTAAAAGTGCTACATTCCTGTTTGGCAAGTCTGATGATGTCAGCATCCTACAAATATAGTATTGGAAATACAACCCCCAATAAAGCATATAGCACATCTTGCTAATGTATATCTCTCTAGTATCATAACCTAGTTAGATAAGGGTTTGAATCCTGCTATTGCTGAGTGTATGGGGGGGGGGTATCTGTCTGTGTGAGTTCCTTTGAGAGTATTGCCCTTTTGGAGACTAGGCAAACATCTTAAAAGTGTAACATTCCTATGTGTCTGTGTGAGTTCCTTTGAGAGTATTGCCCATTTGGAGACTAGGCAAACACCTTAAAAGTGTAACATTCCTTTTGGCAAGTCTGATGATGTCAGCATCCTACAAATATAGCATTGGAAATGAAAACCGCCAGTAAAGCATATAATGCGTCATGTTAATGCATATCTCTCTAGTATCATGACCTAGTTAGGTAGAGGTTTGAATCCTGCAATTGCTGAGTGTGTGTTCGGGGGTATGTTTTTGTGTGATTCCCTCTGAAAGTATTGTCCTTTTTGTAGACTAGGAAAACACCTTAAAAGTGTTATATTCCTGTTTGGCAAGTCTTATGATGTCAGCATCCTACAAATATAGCATTGGAAATGAAAACTCCTAGTAAAGCATATAGCGAGTCGTGTTAATGAATATCTCTCTAGTATCATAAAATAGGTAGGTGTTTGAATCCTGCAATTGCTGGGTGTGTGTGTGTGTGATACTGTTGGTCAATGTGTTGTGTGTTTAGCTTTTACTACTGTATGACATATCAGTATAACAACAGTATGTGCATTGCACACTTCAGTCATCTGTGTGGCAAAGACATATATGCACATGTGACCTCAATTAGTTTATATGTGTGAAGCCTGCTTTCTACATGAATACATCTGTCACCTATGACAGATCGTGCTGCTACTTCTCAGACTTTCGGTCACATATGTATGTTTCTGACAAGGCCAGCCACTGTAGTGATCTGTGGCTTAGGTCATCTGTGTCACACACAGCCATGACAGTTTCTAGTGTGAGTGAAGGTTCATGCCTTGGGTATATTTCAGACATGTTCAAACACAACAAAGTCTGTCAATAATGGACATTCATTATAGGTGTACAACAACTTTGTGGATATGCATACAGACCCCTTATTGGTTATGTGATACACCGAGGGACTGCAGAACACCTATGGAAATGTGAATACCAAAGGACAGATGACATAACACTTGGTTGTATGTACACATCGGTACCCGTTCTACATGTTTGGGGCTACTACCTATGTGGTACTGTCGGCATACTATGTTTAACAAATGTGGATGACTATACTAAATTTGGCTTACAGCTTTACAGCATGGGTTGGACAACGGGTATCTGTCTGTATGATACCCTTGTGGAGGATAAGTGTCTCATCTGGAGAATGCATTGTAGGCCACTGTATGCCTTTCCAGATGTGGACGGACATATCCCTAGTGTGTTTGCTTGTACCTAAGAGGGATATATGCCAGACAGAAATTGTCCCAGGAATGGGTGGTGGTCAATAACACTGACTACTGGTATAGTACAGTACCGGACAGATCCAAATGCTACTGAGTTCCCTGCATCTGTGTGTCAGTTGTCAAGACATCATCTAACAATTGGTCATGGTCAGGCTATTGAGGTTGTGTACACTACCAGAATGCAAACCAATGACAGATAGTAACAGTATCACCCACAGCATAGTGTCAAACCATGTCATGCACACATGTGTACCCAAGTTAAAACATATGTGTATTAACATGCATATTGGCCACCAATAGAAACAATGAAGTTTTGACACTGTGTAATACAGTGCATGTCACCCTTCACATGTGTCCACTATGCACGTACATGCAGACAGTGCACCTCCACCATGTTCACAAATGTACACCTGCAAATCTGTACTGCACACATCACACACGTACTGTCCACTCACCAACACACACTGCCAAAATTACACACATCAGCCAAGTGGCACATGGGCGGACAATACATTTTTGGAATTAACACTGTTGTAAACAATACTACATTGATTATTGTAGCTTTAATGCATCATGCCTGCTCAGATATACCTACAGGGATATCATTACACTGTACTGTTGACAACATGCTAACATTGCTACACTGCTATAAAGTCACCCTGTGCATCAGCACCATGTTAGCCTGTTCCTGCATTAATGTTACAGATGACAGGAGGTGGCACAGTTTCATCATATGCACAGTGTGTGTTGTTGTTTTGCTAGAGCCCGACATTGACCCATCCAATCAACATGTATGTGTGTGTGTGTGTGTGTGTGTGTGTGTGTGTGTGTGTGTGTGTGTGTGTGTGTGTGTGTGTGTGAGGGACAACAGTACAGCATGGGTCAATGTTGATGTGATGTGTGTGTGAATGTGTTAGCCCTAGGTGTTTGGATTATGTGTGTGTGTGTGTCTGCATGCACACATTTCCACCATGTGGCTGCCGTATACGGGAGGTTGTGGGACAGCCACAGACTGTACCTGCCAGGCTGTACAGATCACCATCTCTGGCCATGGACAGAGTACCTGTGCTTGGCAGGGGTGCAACGGACAGTATCGGGTACTAACCAGACTGGGTACTATCATCAGAGGCAGAGGCATGACGACTGGATCCATGTCCCTGCTGGGACTGGCCAGAGCCATGTGCACGTGGTCTTCTATGACGGTCTATTGACAGCCCTGCTCCAATATTGCTGGGACTGGTACTGCCACTACAGGAGCGGCTGTGACTTGGGTGTCGTCTGCGATGACTGCCAGCCGATGATGTTGCTGGCATACATCCACGTTGACGTCTCAGCCATCCTGCACTGTCCTGGCACATGGACATTACATTGCGGAGGACATCTAATGTCTCCCCCCAACGTCTATCAATGACCTCGGTGTAGTGATGCACTGCACCCGCAAGGTCACAGATATTGCCATTGATAGTGGTGTTATGGGCCCTCTGTGCCCTCAGTCCCTGTCTGGTGTACCGTTCCATACGTGCCAGTGCCTGCATAACAGCCTGGAACATACCTGAGGTTGTAAGACCTGTTGGGGCATGTCTGCCAGGGGCATTATGACCAGAGGTGCTCCCACGAGAACCCCTGGACATCCACCTATGTGGTGCTGTCCCAGGATTCTGGGTATGGCTGCTGTGAGGGGTTGCATGTGCCATAGATACCACACTATCCTGGTCAATGCCTACTGTATGCTGTCCCTCAGCTAAGGCCATTGGTGATGAGGGATGTATTGGCAGTATGAATGTGTGCATAGATGGTGTGGAAAGCTGTGTACTGTCGATTTGCGGAACAACGGCAGATCCTGTCAAACCTGCCTGTGCCACAACACATGTTTCATCATCACCACTATTTGTGGCAGTGTCTTCAGGTTCACTGCTACACTCAACCAACACAACCTCAGCACCTGTGAGAGGGAGACAGGAAACACACTTTACAATCTGTACCTGATGTTAGCACACATGCACACATGCACACATGAACACATGAACACATGCACATATGAACACATGCACACATGCTCACATGAACACGTAAACACATACACACATGAACACATGCACACATGCGCACATGCACACATACACACATGAACACATGCACACATGAACACAAATACACTACCTATTAAAGTAGACACACACACACACACACACACACACACACACACACACACACACACCAACAGCAATACAGAACATACCCATTAGTGGATGATGGTGAAGTACAGTATCACAAGCCAAAGAGTCCTATCACACGTGTCAGCATGCAAGATGTGTGTTGCTCAACAGCATGCAGTGTGAGTGTAGAAAGTCCTTGTTAATAACAGTATACATCTGTTTGATGCATGTGTTTTCTTCAGTGATTGGCCTCACCCTGGAATACAACGTGTATATGGACACAACATTGCTCTGCAAGTATTACATGCTTTTCAATATCCTGTGCACCATCACTCACAGGTTTACATACCATGGATGGATGCACACAACTGTCAAGTGTATAGCAATGAATGCTATGTGTTGTACTGTAGCTACTGTGACTGGATGTAGTGTAATACCATGAGCTATCATCAGGCAGCATCATGTGGTCACTCAAGGCCACTAATGTGTGCCACACTGGCAACTATCTTGCTGTACCTGAACTGCTGCACTGTGGTTACATTAAACATTTCACAGGCAGTTGTTACATGGGTATGTAAGGTGTTCAATAGGGAGCATTGCCTAACATGAATGGCTTGTTTGTTGAAGAGTTTTGCAATGCCCTCTACCCCTCAGGTATAGTATGTGTGCTGTGTGGATGACATTTGGGATACTGTAGCCTGAACTTACAGCAGGTGTCTACATACGCCATGTGTATGATATTGACATGTACTGCATATGACAAGGTGGTGTATATTGTGTGCATGTGTATTGACTCTGCCTATACAATGTCCACTACAGTGTACCACAATGGTTTGGGATGCTCTGTGTATAGCATGTGTTTGAGGCAGCCACTCATGCTACTGGGATGAGCATAGTCCCACAGGAAACTTGCAGAGCATGCATTATGTGTAGGTGTTGTACATGTGCAAATGGACTAAAACCCACCTATGACATGCTCATGTTATTTGCCATATGAAATGTAGAACACTCACCAACATGGGTCTGCTGTCTTGCTGTCACACCAGAGAGACCTACAAGGATATGAGACAGTTTGTCAGTGTCAACAACTGTGACATTGCTGCTGTGACTTTGCAATTTTACAGTAGTACAACGGTTGACATTCACAGGCATACAGATTATGTTCAAAATTATCAGTATTGCACAACACCAGGCTCCACATCTTCCAAATACACAGTACACAGCTGACATATGCACGTTCTAACAATCGAGCTAACAGCAGTCTACAGATATGGCATGTTACCTGCATGCTCACAGTAAACTTGCTGGGTGACTCCGGCCTCCATGATGACACATGTTTGTTGTAGTGGTTGGCCAAGAGCCACCGTGCTGAGGAGCAGCTCTTCCACTCTGGTGAGGGGTGGATGTGATGCTGCTCCACCACCTGTGGCAAGCTCTTCTCTGCGGACATTAGAGGCATGCTGCCGAACATGTCTGACTAAATCACTGCAGTGATGGCGTACCTGCTCATAAGTTCGGTTATGCATGCCTACGTCATTAATCCAACGGACATCATCCTGCCACAGTGCAGTACGCTCATGCTGGTCCTGGCTGGTTCTGGAGAACAGCAGAGTGTGATGTTGTACTAGTGTGGAGATGATTACTTCCTCCTCTTCAGGGGAATAGGCAGGGTTGTGATGATGAGACATGTCCCTGTAAGAAAATAAGACAATTATTGTGAGCAAGTCTTGTGGCACACTTAACATTCTAAAGTACAGATATCAATGAAATGACATATTTAGCAACCTATTGGCTGTCAGTAGATACACACTTTTAATCCCACACATCAGTGCTCAGCCCACAACTGCCTGACAGTGCCTGGCATGTTCTATATATTAAACCATGTTCTGCACAGCAACAAAGTGAAACCAGTATGTAAGACTATACAACAGCACATAGCACACTGTATGTGATACAATGCCCCACCTAGCCACAGGAGGTTTAGATGAAGCTAATGCATACAGAAAATTGTCATCCATTGAAATGATTGTAAAGTACAGATGCAGTACTACCAGTATACCACACTACTTGTTGATAGCAAACCCCTAAGTAACATATGTGCACATTCATCTATTTAGGTGGCATACTGCTGTACTACACTATACATGTTGCTAGATATGCACTTATATCCTGTAACACACATATGAACCAGGCCATGTTACAGGCATACCCACACACACATCAGACATACCTACAAGACACAAAAGTATGGCAACCCAGATGAGCTTTACCTGTGTACCATACAGTACTGTGTGTCAGCACTTACTAAACCTTCTGCCTGAGGTATGTAATGTGTGTGGACTACAGGTAACAAACAAAACAGTGTTTCAAAGCAATGTGGAATACAACATACTGTGCTGTTTATGCCTACAGCTTCAGGTAGTACTACAGTACATATGGGATTTGTATTCACTAGTGTCAACAATCAATGTGCATACATGTACCGCTTTAGCCTACAATGGCACACTCCAGTCAACACCATGGGACTATGTCAAACCGTATACCATACTGCTTTTGCTGCCTAGCAATAGCATACATATCTTTTGTGGGGATCACAGCTAGAACACTACATACCATGATATAAACATTTACCCACTAGGCTATCACACATATACACAACGTTGACACATTCACCTGCACATTCACCATCACACTCAGTCAACCTCACATAGCAATTGCTACAACATGTACATGCGTGTGTATATCAGGTCATAGGTAGCTTATAGGCTATTAGGTGTAGGGCCTATAGAAGCCTAGACATACGGTACCCTGCTCTTCAACACCCATGTAATTTAAGTTCATGTGCCCCTGTCATGCAGAGCCACACAGGTGATTCCCGGGTTGCCTTTCCCTATATCACATCCATTCATCATGATTATTCATGACGACTGCTAATGAGGGCCATTCTTTGCTTTTGATAGGTAGTTAGTTCCAGGGTGTGGTATGTGTCTGAGATGAGCATGTATCACTCCAGCATGTTATTCTTTCTGATGTTTCAAGGTTTAGCTCAGTACAGTGTGTAGCTTGTAGGGATTTGGATCTGTTGACATGGAGCATGTCCAACAGCTGTGGGTTTGGCATAGCTTTGTATGTTAGGCAGAGTTTGGCTCTGTGTGTGCGGTATGCAACACAGTGTAGCTGTGGTTTTGTAAGACAGTCTTCTTAGGGCATCTGTTTGAGTCTGGTAATACTCTTTGTGGTGTTTGTGCATGGCGTCTACAGTTGCTGTAGATGTCTTCTGAGGTACATTCCAAAATGCCCATTGTACTCTATGATGGGTGTTATGACTGATGAGTAGAGTGGAACACTGACCTCTCATTCCATGTATGACACACCTTTTGTGATGACATGTGGACCATACACGGTTTACATGACCAGTGTGGCACTGTGATTGTCAAAAGGGACACTACTGTCCACCTGTGTCCTGTGGTCTCTTATCACAGTTTTGGTGTGGAGTAGATTACCACCTATGTGGTAGTTAATGGGTACAGGGTTTTTAACAAAAGGGATTGCAATACATTTACAACATTGAGCTTGAGCGTACATATAAACATCCATTGGTGTACATAGAGATTTACATGTAGGCACATATACAGTCCATCTTTCTGCAAGGGTTGAGAGAGATACAGTTATGTAACAATTTTGCACAGTCATGAGCAGAATGCTTTGAGGGTATTCTCAGGCCATGTATCTTTAGTAGGACTCCCTGTCTGGAAGACTATAAACTTAGCAAATCATACCCACAGCATTTAAACACCACATGTCATATACCAGCTCTGTATGCTGTCTTGTTTGCCACACACTATAACCTACATGAAAATATGCACATAACAACCTTCACCAACATATATATGTCCACCCTTTGCAAACAGTTGCAGTATGTACCTTGCTCTATGCACATGTTAAGATGCTAATATATCTGACACATAACTATCTCTACATATGTGTGTGCCATACACTCACAAGGTACAAACTGTTGTACATCTGTAGACCTCAAGGATGACCTGTTGGGCCTTGCTACAACATGAACAGTTGTCACATCTGTGCATGGCAGTAGTATTACAGGGAGTATTTATAGCTGCTAATGCTACATTACTATACTAGCTTGGTACAGCAGTTGCCAATGCAGCTGCACATTATATGAATATCATGCATGTGTTACTCTGTCACATCCATGTTTATATAGCTGTTTGCACTACTCCTCCAGACAGCCATTATACACAGTACTGTACAGAATATAGATGACATGATTGGATGTTTGACATTAAATGCTGAGCTACATATGTCATAGTTATGCCCCACTGCACACAGGTACACACTAATTTGTCCATGGCAGTAGTCAGGCATGGCATCAGTGCATACATACCTACTGCTGCCACATATGCATGTTTCAAAGTATTTACAGTACTCTTCATAAACATCTACTACTTGCCGGTGATCACATTTCTGTCACATACCTGTTTGTCACTTTCAGGTCTGTCTGGTTTTTTTTTTTTTTTTTGGGCAATTTTTTTTTTTTTTTTTGGTGTTGCCCAAGTAGAGTTAGCTTCTACTTAATCACCTTTTCTGTTTTAGTTAAGTTTTATTTTACTTAATTACATTTTTTGCTGGATGATTCACTAGGGTATCCTTACTCAAGTAAACTTTTGCATTATTCAGTAATAACTCCTGGAAAACTCAGACACAAGTTCTGTATAGCTGTATCAGTTGCAATGTAATGATTGCATGTGGGGATAGCAAGTACAGTCTGCTTTTATAGGTATCAGCACATGTGCATGTGATGACCTCTGCACCAATTGGTGCACAGCATTTGGTAAATGCATACAGCCTGCTGTGTGGTAATTACAGTACTCACTGTGATAGCAACCCAATACTATAAAAGGCTAGGTTTTGTAGGCATAGCCCTTTCAGATTTCCAGAGTGGGTCCCATGCTTGTTTGCTGTGTACACTGTTGTTTCAGTCAGGAGGTTGGTATACTTCTTATATCTGAAGCTAGAGGTGTAGACAGTGATGTACATGTTCTACTCAGACCTGACTGTTGCCACTTCCAGTACAGAGCTATCAGCGTAGTGTTTAAGTCACCCCTACAAATGCTTACACAAGATATATGTGAGTATGTAGTTTCAGTTCTAATTATGTAATTGACTGCCATGCAAAAGTAGTTATTGAGAAGTATTCATTTGACACATGAACTGTTTGTGGACTGTTATACGGTGCATATTGATTTACTCACTTCTGCAGGGTTTGTGTTCTTTTTATTGTTGACATTAGCACAGGAGTCTCAGGTAAACTGGACAATTCAATACTGAGTATAACTACCTACATCCTTGATTGACCCTAAACACATGTATATTTAAAATATGCGGGGGGATGCAGACATACAGAGAGCATTACATCTTATTGTGTGAGTGTTATCTTACTGGACTTACTGGATTGGTGTGTACCTGTTGGTTTATCAAGGCAGGTGGTCTGTCTGCATAGGTCCCAACTGTGAACCTATCCAGATGGTGGACAGATGTTAGTCTGTTATTCTTTGTCTGTGCAACCCAGAGGTGTTTTCAGCACTGGTACAAGGGCATTGTTACAGTCAGTTGCTACCAGTACATGGCTAGATCCTTTGGTATTTCTGTGTTGTACTCCTACATAAGGGTATGCTTGTGGTAGTCCGCACAAAGCTGTTTGCAGAGTGTGTAACAGCAGATGAGCTGATATGCCTGTGTGTTTGTGCCTCTGCCAGGCCTATAAAACATTCACATACATATTTGTTTGGAGTCAGGGATAGGTAATTAAATGTGAGGTACACCTTCCAACTAATAGCGACAGTAAGTGTACACTTGAGTGAAGCAGTGCAGGGACAGCTTGCACCTGTCACCCCTGGGCTTTCAGATATTGGCAAAGGCTCTTGCTACCCCCATAGTGCCTTTTTTAGGCAAGGCTCAAAAGACAAACCCACCTCCATAGGTATCATAAGGGATAAGAAACTAAGAGTAATGCTACTCAACGCCAGAATTCTAAACCTCAAGATGCACGCACTCTAAACTCTCCTTAGCATGGAGAACATCGATATCTGTGCAGTAACAGAAACCTGGTTCAAGGCTCCTGAGAGCACCCCAACACTACCAGGTTATACCTCATACCATGCTTTTCAGCCCCAAAACTTGGACTGAACCACAAAAGGAGGAGGAGTATCAATATTCGTCAAAGATACCCACACCTCCAGGTTTGTGTCACAGCACGAAGCATTAGAGACTATCCATGTGCAACTAACAGTGGGTAAAACTGCCTTCCAGTTTATAGCCTGCTACAGACCACCCTCCCAAACCCAGGAACCCCACTCGCCTTCCTGAGAACACTGGAAAATATGAAGGTCTCTCCAAACACCATTATATTGGGTGACTTCAACTACCGAAACATAGACTGGGAGAATTACTCTAGTTCCAACACCCTAGCCCAAAGGTTCCTAGAATTTATAAACTGAAATGCTATGGAACAGCTTGTTACCACTCCCACAAGAGAGGAGAACATACTGGACCTGATCATCACCAACATGGGGACTCTATGCTCCAGACCAGAAGTGTATCCCTCACTGGTAAGATCAGACCATAAACTAATCTCACTGGATATTCACATCCCGACCCCACCCCCTGCCCAGAAAACCACAGTGAAAAAACTTCTCTAAAGCAAATTTCACACTCCTCAAAACTGAGGTGGAATCCTTCAAAGCCCCCGGGCCTGTGGAAAATACTGCCCAGACCACAGTATCCTTTATAAACGCATTCTATGAACACCTTCAGGAATGCATGGATCATGCAATCCCAAATAAAACCAAGACCCAATCCTCCAAAGGCAGACGTCCTGTCTGGTGGACCCAGCCATAAACAAACTATACAATAGAAGGAGGAAGCTACTACATGATAGAGCAAAATCCCAAAAAGGAAAGGCATCTCTGATCAGTATTAACAAAAAATTACGGACACTCATAAAATCGTCTAAGGCCAGCTTCGAGAGACAAATTGCACAGGACACTAAGGATAATCACAAGGCTTTCTTTAGTTATGTTAGGAACCTGGGTGGGAATTCCCAGATATGCTCAGAATTAGTCCAAAATGACAAAAAATACACTGAACCCACAGACATTGCCAACACCCTAGCTGACAGGTTCAGCGCAAACTTCTCCCTCCCCTCCCCACCAAAAGGGCAAATATTTATCCCAGCAGAGTGCTGCCCCCCTGACATCCCAGATGCTCAGGTAAGAGCCGCCCTCTCCAAAGCAAAAAACACAGCATCAATGGGACCAGACGGTGTCCCAGGCTGCATCCTACATGAACTCCAAGAAGAGCTAAACCCAAACATAAAACTACTGTTCAATCTCAGCCTTACTACAGGATATGTACCCAAAGAGTGGCGTACAGCAACAGTGGTCCCTCTCCACAAAGGTGGTGCCTCAGTGGATCCTGGAAACTATCACTCCATAAGCCTGACTAGCTTGGTCTGCAAAGCTATGGAAAGGATCATCATGGACCTCATAAATAAAGATATTGGGGACCTACAGACACTGGATCCTACCCAGTTCAGCTTTATTAAGGGCAGATCCTGCCTCTTAAACCTGGTCAATTTTTTTGAAATAGTCACCAAGGCCATTGACGAGGGGAAGGTGGTCCACACAGCCTACCTGGACCTCGCAAAAGCCTTCGATACAATACCCCACTCGGGCATTATAGATAAGCTCACCAGCTTAAATATAAACCCCTATGTCTCTAGATGGGTTGCAAACTGGCTCAAGGACAGAACCCACATGGTTAGAATTGCTGGAGCCATGTCAGACTCCAAACCAGTTACAAGTGGCATCCCACAAGGCTCAGTCCTGGGATCTCTCTTATTCGGTATATATTTCTCAGAGGTACAGGCCAACATGGAAGGACTGTGGCTGACCAAGTTCGCAGATGTCTGCAAACTGGGCGCCATAATCGACTCTCCAGCCAACACAAGCATCCTTCAAAAGGGCCTCATAGAAACAGACAACTGGTGCCAGAGCCATGGCCTCAAGCTAAACGCCAAAAAGTGTATAGTCATCCCCTTTGGCAAAAACAAAGTGCCCACAAATTACCACATTGGTGGTAATCCATTAAGTACAGAAGAAGTAATTAGGGACCTGGGGACCCAAGTTGATATCAATCTCTCATTTGACAACCACGTGGCCAAAGTGGTTAGAAGAACATTTTATATAGCCCACTTAATCATGAAGGGATTCACATCTAGATCAGGGGAGGTCATCGCGCCTCTTTAGTCGTCCCTCATCAGGCCCATAATTGAGTACAATGCCCCTTTTGGGATGTACCTTACCAGACACCTGTGGCAACTGGAAAGACCCCAAAAGTACCTCGCCAAGAGGATCAAAGGGCTCAAACAAATGCCATATGCTGCCCGGTTAAAGAAACTCCAGCTCTACTCAGTGGCATGCCACCTGCTCAGAGGCGATCTGTGCCTGACGTATAAAGCCATGTCCAACCTGGAATTAATGGACATGCTGCACCTCAGAAAATCCAAATCTCATCAAGCTACGCGCTTGAGAGACTTGAACCTCAGCACTGAAATAAATAGGACATGATGGAGGGACAGATTTATAACCCAGAGGCTCCCTTCACTCTGGAATAAAATCCCAGTCCAGGTTAGGCAGAGTCCCTCATTGAATCTCTTCAAGAGGAATCTTGATGAGTGGATGGGAGATCGTAGGTTTACCCCGGGTATCACTTCTGTGTCACTGTTAGACAGAGGCACAGTATACTAACCTCGAAAAAGGGCATAGCAAAATTAATTTAAAATGGGTGGTGAAAGCCAAACACACTCTGGCTAGGCTTATAAATGCCCTAGGGCAGATAGCCTAGTATGAACCTATGAACCTATGAACCTATGTGGATTTGTACTCCTTTTATGAAGTACAAGCAGTGTCTACTGTTATTATTGTGATTAGTCATTGCGTAATACAGCACCTCTTTGACTAACGTCAGTACCTTTCAGAGGGATTCAGAGGGCCACAGCTAAAATATGTTTCACAATCAGGAAGTACGGCCTCTGCCCTAAGCAGATATGCCAGTGTCTGCCCTGCTATGATACTGTGTGTGGGGCTGTAGAGTGCCTCAATAACATTATTTGCTGCTAGTATGGCTGCTTCTCTTATCACAGTCATGTAATGCAATTCCACAACAATTGCTGGTAAAGATCCACAGAACAAGCTTTATGTTATGGCCTTCCTATATTTCCTTTACATTCACTCATTGTTTTGCATGATATATTTATTTCAGCACCAAGTTGCTGTATATCTGCTGTGGCTTAGTGGTACTTCATGCAGTCAAATGTGTCCAAGGTCTGGGGTTCGAGACTGACATAGGTGTTTTATTTTGCTGCTGAACAGAGCAAGAGCCCTGACATACAGATTGATTAAGGCACTTTTAAGCAGTTGTAAGTGGGTTTGAGTGAGTTTGTGCAAAGCTTATCGATGCTTAGCTAAGCGCACACATGCGCACACTCGCTCAAACCTAACTACTGCTTAAATGTGCTTACTCCCGCTAACCCCCGTGCTAATTTCTTTGAAAGAAAAGAAAATGGGTAGATAGGAAAGTGGTGAAAAAGGGGGCACGAAGAGGGAAAGACAGTAGGGAAACCAGCTCAGGATGTGCAGGACGGGTGTAGGGAAGGTCCATAGCTGCCCATTTCTTTACCAGTAACAGCTGTGCATATGTTGCAAATTTGGAGTGAAATTTGAAACCTTCCACCCTTGAGAGAGGTGTGAGGACAACAAAGTATGTTGTACTGCCAATTATAATTTTCAGTTTACATGTCCAGCAGACATGTGTGTGAAATGGGCAGCTCTGCATGGGGCATAATTTTTTATGGGTACAGATTGCCCTTTTTTTTTTTTTTTTTCAGGTGAGAGTGGAATGTGAGGTAGAGGAAGTAGGTATATTTGGGGAGGTAGGTTGGGAAGGTAAACAGACAAAAATGCGAAGGCATAAAAACGAATACCAAATGAACATACAGTCTTCCCCAGTTCAATAAAGGCAGTCCTCCTAAACAAGTGGGTGCCACCAATGATTCCAGATCAAATAAAACAAAGGTAGTATGAAAAATTTTATTCCAAAAGCAAAGACACAGGATTTAGCACTTTTGTCTCCAACCCGGTTTGGAATAAAATTTTTCATACTACCTTTGTTTTATTTGATCTGGAATCATTGGTGGTACCCACTTGTTTAGGAGGACTGCCTTTATTGAACTGGGGAAGAAGGTAAACAGACAGGACAAAAAAGATGCATACAGGGGTGGAGTATGACACATGGGGTGGGTGAACACAATCGACGGGGATGGATGTTTGGAAATCACAAGCCCATGAGCCCACAGATGGTAACAGTGGGACTGAGATCCCCACCCATGGGCAGTCACCACTGAACCTTCACAGACCAGAGGGTCACTGTGCTGGGGGATGCATAGGAGGGGCAGGCTCACCCGTGAGTCGCGCCACTCTCGCCTCGAGCTGGCATAGGGGATCAGCGACTAAATGCTAGATCTCCCTACGCACCACAACCCGGACCCTTCAGAGGGTGACATGTGGCCCTTCTCCACCCAAGCTTGCAGGGGGGATGAGCCCCATCCCCTGCAGTGCTTCCACCTGAAGGTGGCACAGGACCAACGGAGGAGGTAGCCCGGGCTGGGCACCAGACCTGCTGGTGCCAGGTGCAATCACCAGCTGAGGAGGGACAGGTGGATCTGCTGGGACCGGCCTTCCCATACGTTATGTGATTAGGTGTGTTTAATTACAACATAGACAACAGTATTCCAAATTAGTTGTAACAGCATGCAGTAATATTCCCATTAACCCAACACACCAGGGTTACAACAGTTGAACAGCAAGCATAACACATGCATATATTGAACGACAGTGGACATTACAACAGCATGCAGGGATGATTTGTGGAAACAGGCCACCAAGATTGTGGTGTTTGAACAGGGTACATGCATCAAAGTAAATGCGGATTTTTATAGAACAATAGGACATATGTCCCAACAAATGTTTTGAAATTAGACATACCCATTGAGGTGTGGAATTGCATTGTTTATGCACATGGAGTAGGGTGTAGAAAGAAACCTCCATTAACATCTTATTAGTACTTTTACTCTACATTACATTCCTATTGACTGCAGGTGTATATCCCCTACATGTATTATTACACTAGGCAACATGCATTAGATTGTGTAATGGGTTTGGCTAGTTCATTATATACCTGACCTATATCTGACATACTAACTGTCCAAGATGCAGATGTTACTGCTACATAGTTGTATTTTATTTTTATATTTATGTATCTACATATCTGGATGTGTTCACATGACATTTTCACTTATTTTCTACTGAACCCTACATTTCATGTAGCACACTCACATTTCTGGGGAACACCTTGACAAGCTACTTGTGTGCCAGATTTACCTATGCATGACAGCCATTTGCCAACTGTTGAGGACTGTTATATGCTTTACAGCTACTGGCCCTTCCTTCATCCACTTTATATGGGACTGCACCACTGTGGGTTGACAGCACTTTATACAACAGTACTATTTATTTAATGCAAGGGTACAAGAACATTTCAAAGTAAGTGACACAGACACACTCCAAGTATTATACCTTTATTAATTACATTAAACACTCTTTTCTACAGGCTCTCTCCTTTATTTGATATTACAGTGCATACAGACAACCTATGCAGGACATATTATACCTTTATTGATAGGTTACAACACTCTTTTTCAGGCTCACTCACTTATTTTATATGACAGTACATGCAAAGATAGTATTCCAGATTTATTTTACCATTATTAATGGGTTACTACATTCTATTTCTGGCTCTCTGACTTATGTTATATAACAGTACATGCAGAGAATTTATTCAGGGCATTTTATAGCTGTATTATTGGGCTACAACACTTTTTTCATGCTCTCTCACATATATTATATAACAATACATGCAGAATAATTACTAACCTGCCTGGTGGCACAGCATAGGCTTGCTGATTTGCAGCACGGACACCTGTAGCTGTGAAGTAAATGAAGGGATATTGAGACATACCTATCCATTATTTAGAATATATTAGCATGTCTTACATACTGCATTCCATGGCTACCTACTTAGTAGTGGGGCATCTTGCATATGACGGGCCTCCTGGATCCATTGGTTCAGTTGGCCCTGCTTCCGTCTCTTCAGATCTGCATGGTGGTGATGGACCTGCTCACCAGTCCGAGGGACGCCTGTGGCACTGTTGAGTTCATGAGCCAACTGGTTCCAAGCCTCTGCCTTATACTCCATCCCTTGGAACTAGCCCTGCAGGAGTCGAGACTCATGACGATGGACTAGGTGCCAAACCATGTATTTTGACTCCATGATGCCCAAGTGTTGTGCTCGAAAGCGAGTACCCTCTCCAGCACCAGACATTCTAACTGCAGATGAGAGCTACAATAAGTTATGTCGAGTATTTCTGCCTATGGAACTTAAATATGCCGCATTTCCCGCACTTTTTTGTGATTGGCCATTTTTGAAAAATCTCGGCTGACTGCAGACCTGCTTAGCAATGGTTAATCTACCATTTATAAGTATATGTATGTTAACAGTGGATGTTTATCCTAATCTGTCATGGCTTAGTGGTTCAGTACTTTGCTTATGGTGCACAGTGTCCCGGGTTTGAAACTTATCATTGCATTTTATTTTACTACTGTCCAGACAGGCTAGGGGGTGTGGCTGTGTTTATGCAACTTTGCTCACCGTTGCTCCACGTTGCCCAGTGTTGCTCCACGTTGCCCTACGGTGTGCTGGTTAGTGCAGTGTGCAGCTCTTCCCAAACTTATTGCTCTGGGTAAAGCGCTGCTTAGCTGTGGGCAACTAGATTGCGCTGGGTAAAGTGCTGCTTAGCTGTGGGCAACTAGATTGCACTGGGTAAAGCACTGCTTAGCTGTGGGCAAATAGATTGCACTGGGTAAAGCGCTGCTTAGCTATGGGCATTTATATGTCAAGATCCTTCTTAAATTGTTATATGTACATTTTGTTCACTGATACATAGGCCATTTCAATGCTTTTTAGCAAGATTTTAGTCATATATATGTCAGGAATTATTTCATATGCTTATTTAAAACATAAAATTGAGAGGGGAGTGGTGGGACTCCAACCATGAATGCCTCCTCTTTGTGCGAAGGCTCTACCACTACGCTATTGCTATTTGGATTGCTTTGCATAAACATTTGTTATTATGCTTTTCAATGTCAACATTGCTAACTGCAACTAAGCTATGGGCACACCCACGCAAACATGTGCAAATAAGGGCAGCTATATTGGGAATTAGAAAAAAAACTTATATTTTACATTTTATAACTGTACTGGGGGTTTACAATGTGAGGGAGTGTAGTGTTGGGTATGTTGACATTTGAGCGGACTCGCTCATGTGTGTTGACATTTCACAATTCAGACACTTGCAGGAGCGTAGACCTTGGGAATGCTCGGCAGTCAGACATGCCCCCTGCCTTCCTGCACGGTCTGTGTTAGACTTGGAGTGGAGTCAGTGTGCCCTCATGAATATGCATGGCACGCTGATGTCAGAATGTTCAACTGCAGTTTCCGAGTAAGACTTATTTAGTCTTACACGGAGGTTTCATGAATTCGTCTGATTGTGTTCCTAAAGAAATTACTGTTACTTTTGCCACTAAGCAACAAAAACATGTACAGTCCCAACACAGGAACGGCAACAGCAACTGTAAAAATCAAAGTATTTATTGTGTAAAAATGCAGATGAGCGCTTTCGCGTATTGCTACGCTTCTTCAGATCACAAAATAAAACAAATTCATCCTATTTAAATATAACCCAATTATCTAATTAACTCAAATTCTCCAATAGGCATTGTGTATGGGATTAATCCATTAATTAAACACACCTTAAGAACTTCTCTTTCAAAAACAACAAAAAAGACTCATTGCACTAAAAGGGTATATGTATAAAATAACAGTAATAGTAGTATGGAAATGAAGATAAAAACTTTCTCTAAGGCATTGAAAGTTAATAAACAGAAGCAAACACACAACTAACAAACAATATAAACATATTTCATTTCATATAAGCCTAACTATATAACTAATTTTCACATATATAAATAAAAATGAAATACTATATCTTACAATGAATTTAACACATTCTTAAAAAATATATATAAATATATATATATATATATATATATATATATATATATATATGTAATGCTAAAAGTTTTAATAAATATAAATATGAATAAAACATCAATAGCTATTAAAATGCAACTTCATCTACGGGACTTTAATACAGATCGTAAAGAAACATAAGTATTAAGACCTGGTGGGTAATGAGCTCTTAATTTAAAGACCCACTCAAGTTCTTTACTTTCCAGAAAACTCATGTAATCTCCCCTCCTCTAACTCTGAGGGATGATTTGAAGTACTCTAAATACAAAACCATGATCATTGTGGATAGAAACATGCTTAGCTAAAGCATTCAATTGATTGTTGTTCCTGATGTCATATATGTGATTGTAAATCCTATGTTTAAACTTTCTTTTAGTCATGCCCACATAAAATACAAGACAGGTATGACACGTTGCTAAATAGACAAGTCCTGATGTATCACAATTGGCATAAAACCTAGGGCTAAAAGAAAAATCCAACTCTGGATGTATGAAATCTTGTACTGTCGATATATATCCACAATAATTGCAGTTCTTACATGGATAGGTCCCTCTTTCTTGTGATGCATTGGTGCCTAATAAATTAATATCTCCTAATCTAGTGGTATGATCAATACATAATAATCTTTTTAAATTTTTATTATTCCTATAAACAAATCCAGGGGTGGACCCCACTATGTTCACTACTTTATCATCTAAGGTTAAGACACCCCAATGTTTAGCTATAATTTTATTAACTGCTAAGCTATCATTCGTATATGTAGTTACAAACATAATCTTATTAAGAAATATGTTTTTATTCTCATTTCCATAACCTACTTTTTTAGTAGTTTGAATGTTAAAATCCCTGTCTTCTCCCAACACTTCAGCTCTAACCTGTTTCGCTAACTTAATGTCATAGCCCCTTTCAATAAAAATCAGTTCCATCTTTTCTAATTCCATAGTCAAATTTATGGGATCTTTACAGAGTCTCAAAAGTCTCTGAAATTGACACTTCACTATCCCTTTAAAAATGTGGCGAGGATGCATGCTATCATACCTTAGTATAGCATTCTTCCAACAAGCCTTTCTGTGAAGAGAAGACAGTAACCTGCCATCTCGAATGCTTAGATTCACATCAAGGAAACTTACAGTGTGATGTGAAGTTTCAATAGTGAATCTTAAGAAACTGGTAGTAGTTTCCAAATAAGCCACAAACAAAACAAAATCTTGCAAACTCCCATCCCAAACGACAAGGATATCGTCCACAAAACGTTTGTAAACCAGGCATTTTTTGAAGGAGTCATGACTAAATAAGAACTCCTTCTCCCACTGGTAAACCACTAAATTTGCATATGTATTCGCACAGGGGATGCCCATGGCAACCCCTGCTAATTGTAAAAACATATGGTCTTTGAAACAAAAAACATTGTTGTTTAGAACCAACTCTAATAGCTGGCAAACCAATATCTCCATATTACGATCTACAGATGGTAAAGCCTGAAACAATTCTCTAATGGATTCAATGCCCTTGTCGTTTGGAATGGAAGTAAATAAATTCTGGACATCCATAGTTATCAAAAGGTGTCTATCCCTACATAATTCAACTTCTAAGGTATCCAGAAATTCTAGAAGCTGATAAGTGTCCTTCAAGACAGTCGGGATATCATTAACAAAAGGTCTCAAAAGCTTTTCCAGATAAATAGAAATGTTTTCCGTACTCCAGCTATCTCCCAAAACTATAGGGCGTATGGGAGGTGGATGTACCCCTTTATGCATTTTGGGTAGTCCTTTTATTACTGGAAGTTGGGGGTAGGCAGAAATTACTGTTACTTTTGCCACTGTTGATGTGCAGTGATTATGGGGTTATAAAGGTTAATTTGTTGTTAGATAATTCTGCCAGATTGAAATCTAAACCAATGCACAGAAGGCTAATTACAGATTATATAAAAGCAAAACAGTCACTATGTAAAACTAACTGGAGAGAGGTGATCAGTGGAAAAACTGCAGATGGAATGTGGAAAGTTTTGAAAGAGAAACTGTTTGAATGCAAAACAACAAAAAATGTTTAACATCAGGATCTAGGCATACAACATCGGGGGGGTAAGTTTCCATAAGAATAAGATATCTGATTATGTGAGAGGCAAAAATATAAGAAACGGAAGAGAGGTTGAACTACAGCTTTAAAAACTAAAATGAATGAGATGGACTAACAGATTAAGCATAGTGTGAAACAAAATCAAGAAATATTTCAAGAAAATTTATACAAAGATATTGAGCATAATAGGAAACCTTTTTATAGATACGTAAGATGTGGAAGGAGTAAAGACACCCAAATTGATAAACTGTGTGCAGATTCTGAAAGTTATTCTGAGACACAACAGTTTATAGATATATTTACAAAATCCTATGCCAAATAGTTTGGCTCCACAAAAGGAGTAATAAGTTGTACTACTAACATCCAGGTGACTCCAGATACTGGAATCAGATTAGATTATATTGAAAATGAACTGCACAAACTGGCACAGGGAGGAGATGGAATTAGTAACTATGACCTGAGGACACTTCAGCAAGAACTTATGGTACCATTATATCTATTATTCACTAGGTCATATAAATATGGGGAGGGACAGGTTTGTACCACAGAAATTATCACTTCTATGGAATCATCTTCCACTCTGTAAAAAGTGAAATACTTCTCTTATTTTATTCAAACATAATTTGGATGAATGGATGGGTAAACACAACTTCAGCCTGGTTTAGCACCCCTGTCCCACCTGGACAGAGGAAACATGAAAATGTCCCAACATATCCTTGTTTGACTTATCTGTGGGTTACTTGTATACAAAGTACAGGGGCTAAAAATTACCATGGCACTATAAGCCTGGGCCTCTGTAGATCCTCTCAGATCAAAAGCCTAGTTAGTCCATACATACCTATTAACTTTTGGTCAACATCTGTGGAGAATAACTTCACCACCATGGAGTGTCAAAGTACCGGGGATAGTGGCTGGCTAATACAATGTCATTAATACAAACTGTAAATATCATGAGCCCTGGCAAAGTTTCTTTATGAAAGCTGTATTCAGAAATAAGTGCACCTGTATGAATACTAAAAGTGCTAACTGAGAAGTAATTTCTAACTAGTTAAGGACATCTGTGCTGAAGCTGAGCTGTTTAATTTTATGTAGGCGAAATTTAGGGTCTACATACTCAAATGTCCAAATGTATACATTTTAGGGTCATCAAATGATTTGGCTCACTGAAACCGAAACATGCAGATGAAATAAAGTATTAGTATCATAGTTATTGATGGAGCTACTATACGGCATCTGTAAACTAGAATTAACATCAAATGACATGGGAAACTAACAAACATAAATAATTACCAACTACCAATCACTGTAAAAATCAGATATGACTTCTATTACAAGTCAGTCTCTCACATGGTATTTTTATCGGTAACATAAATACAGTTTGTGTCTGCAAGTTTGTAAGAGAATACTAGCATGCTTGCAATTTATCCATATTGCTATTACTTTACATTCCTTTCATATCTGTTTTTACATTTTGTTTGGATGTCTATATTTATGCATTCAATTTATTTTTGTAACTTAACTTAACTGATATTGGTTCAGTTGCAGTAGAGGTTGCCTCACGTTTATGGCTAAAAACATTATACTACAGTATATTCCAGATGCTCAAGTCCTCATATACCATAGACACAATCTGTACATTTAAATCTTTATGATATAGAAAAGTAAATTTGGAATAAAAGGGGAAAACAAATAAACAATGTGACAAATGGAAATGGCATGCACTGCATCTAATGTAAATAAAATGCAACATATAAAATTAATTTAGCAATTGTACAATTTAAAGGAGGCCAATGTTTTGCCTGGGTTAAAATTAAATATAGTATATCAAAATAATTATAGAATATATGTTCACTCTCCTGGCCACTTATAAAACTTTCCCAGGGGTTCAGTAAGCTAAAATCCCTAACCATGTAGGAGCTATAATTCTGCAGTGTAAGCAAGAGAAGCAGCTGACATGAAAAGGGGGGATGTCGTCCTTGGTGTAAGCACATTAGAGCTCCACAGCTCCCATTTGAGTTTAGCTAAGCACAGCTAAGCAAGGGTGTGTGTCTGAGGCTGTATTGACTTATTCCATGAAATGAAAAGTGTGTTCATGTCCAGGGGAGGGCCATTTATACAGCAAAGTGTTTATTTTAGCTAAATGGGTTTGCGCAGCATGCACTGGGTCAAAAACAATACAACCCCCCCTCCCAGAAATAGCAGGACTGTTTACATTTGGGCACCGGGTTTGCATGGAGTGCCTCAGGGCTTAAGAGGGGGCGGAAATGGGAAGTAAAAAAAAAAAAAGGGAAATAGCCGAATAAAAGCAATCAAGTACAAATAAAATAGCAATCATGTGGAATGTATTATAGCCAGCCAATCATACAGGCAGCATCTGCAGCACAACAGTATAAACTGTGAAAACACCTTTCAGTCTGTTTTTTTCCCACAAACTCTACACCATTGGTGTACACACTTGGGGGAATTTTAATTGACAAAATGTTAGGGGCTGCTGTCACTTTGATACATCAGTATGCGCTAGATGCTGACGGCGGTGAGGAGGAAAATGCTGGCAACTGCCCCAGACTGAGGAGGAGGAGAAGAGTGTTCAGACCCAGGGTAACCTACCAGGAGCTACATAATCTGGAGATAGTAGAGCACTACAGGGTGGACAGTGACATACTTTAGCAACTCTTTGAGCTGTGCCAGACTCACCTCAGACCCAGAGCCAATAGAGGGGAACCCATCCCAGTGGATATCAAGGTATGTGTAGCCTTAAGAATGCTAGCTACAGGTACTTTCAAAAGACCTACTGGGGACATTATGGGGGTTTCACAGGCATTTCCATCCAGGGTACTCCACCAGTTCCTGGATGCTATGCTACTACATGCCAGTGAGTACATTTACTTCCCCAGCACCCGTAAAGAGTGGACCAGCAATATATGCCTCTTCCACCATGTACCAGACTACCTGGAGGTACTGGGTGCCATAGACTGCACGCACATCCACATCAAAGCACCACCCAGTGAGCAGGTTAGGATCTACATAAACTGCAAGGGCTTCCACTCCATCAACTGCCAGGTCATGTGCAATGCCCAGGGCATTACCATGAGTGTGTGTGCTGGCAGCCCTGGAAGCTATCATGACTCCCACATCTGGCATTTCTCACAGCTGTATCAGGGATTTGCCAGGGGGACATGCCATATGGCCATCTGATGGGGGATGCTGGCTATGGACTGGAGCTGTGGATGATGACATCCACCAGAAATGCACAAAAACCCACTCAAGAATGCCATAATGAGGCACATGCACAAACCAGGATCATTATAGAGCATGTGTTCAGGATGCTCAAGTCAAGGTTCCACTGCCTTGATATATCTGATGGAGCCTTGCAGTACTCTCCAGCCACATGTGCGCACATGCTCATAGTATGTGCCTTGCTACACAATATGATCCTGTGGAAACAGCTGCAGCAGGAAGAGCATGGGGGAGGGTGACACAGCCCCTCCACCATTGCCAAGGTCCCCACAGGCACAGAGGGACTCAGAGGAGGAACCCGCTGAGCCAGTTCCTGTAGGCAGATGGAGGCATGCTCAATATGGCCTGGCCTTGGCAAAGAGGCAATGCATAGCACACACACTGACACTGTAGGCATCCAGGGACTGACACCTCTCTCTGACTTGCACACACAGTAAAATGGATGACACACACATCACACTACCTGTAACTTACCATGTATAGGCAGTGTACTGTGTGCATTTGACATAGGCAGCCCTCAAGCACCATCCACACCGCTGCCGCAGGCACAAGGTAAGTCAGTGTTCTTAACAATAAATGAATGTATTAGTATGTTCTGGTAGCATATCTATGATATTGCTTTATGCATGCAAGGGAATGGAGTGGCCTACTGGGATAGCAGCAGACAACTGACAGCTATCTGGAACACCAGGAAATGTTTGCCCAATAATGGCCTCCCCACACTATGGAGTAGTACCCAATCTGACAAATCCCACTGCAGTATATGTGGGAGGCCAACTAACGGGGGGGGGGTCATACGTCACAGGCATGGATGCCAGTGTGGGGGTCCCATACCCACCCCTCAGCCTCACCCAGCAAGTCAGCTGTAGAAAACCATAAAGAAATGCCTGGCAAAGGCCCACAAATGGCAACAATGATGAAATACCCCCCTACAGACTTACACAGTGATAGCACAGCAGGTCTTACAGTTGCAGTAAGGCGTTGAAGGGTAAGAAGTCTGAAACTCAAATGTATGCCATTACAATCTGACCTGTGGTTTTTAGTGATATGCCTGTAGTCCCCAAGACAGGACACAATAGTATGCTAAATGTAACCAAAATGTAAAGCAAATATCAGCACAGTCTGTGAAAATGTGTAGAGTTGACAGGTGTGCCCCCCATATTCCCACAGAAGTGCAGTATCATGTATGTTTACAGGGAAATAGCAGCAGGGCACACATTGCCAGGGCTGTCCCCATACACATGCTTACTTGTTGCATGTCCACAATATCCAGGGTGTCAATGAGCTATGTGTATGTGTGGTCAATGTCAGGATATGGCCAGCACTTAGCCCCGGCTGTTGTGTTGTAGTGACCTAGGTACAGTGTTGTTTTTGACAGGGCCATGTTCAGAGAACTGCAATGCCAACTATTATGCATGTCAGCTACACCTATGGTAGGAGATGTACAAACTGTCCAGATATCAATATCTGTTAATGCAGGAAAGCTGTACAGGTCATGGACAGGGGGCCACACATATGGACAGTACACAGCTGGAGTAACCTACACAGTGCCTACCATACCTCTCCACTGTACATACCTGTTGCAGAATGTCCAGAGGTTTGCATCATAATTGTTGTCTGTATAACATGAAATAGTGGTTACCTGTCAATTCAATGGCAAATCACACAAGACTACAGTAAGAAAATAATGACAGAGTGTAGTGTCAGATTGCATACCCATAGAAACATGCAGTCTAATGCAAAACCTGTTATTGAATTGCTTTTCTAGGTTTGTGTGGCCAATACTTAAAATGGTCCCTACATTTAGGCCTCCATCCCCAAATCACTTATGACATTGTCCAGATGTCTAGCTCTCAGAAGTTGAGGTACCTGAAGGTCAGTGTACTGCCAGTGTATAAAAGGCTGCCACCTTTATGTGTCAGCACTGATAACATGTCAGTGGCCTACAGCCATACACAGGAGTACAAGTATGCCTTGCATATCTATTCTGCTTGTCCTAACATTGCATTACCCTGCCAACTATTTGCCAAACAAGAAAGTATCATGTCAAAACAGCTATGGCTGACAGTGGTGAAGCAGACATCAAATCCATAAGAGCAAACAATTACCAAACTGGTCTCCCAACTGTCTGCATTTGGCAGAACATGATTAATACCCTACCCCATGTGTGGGCCTCTGTCTGACTGTCATATTTTGGCCTGTGCAGATGTCAGTCTGTAATGGTAAGACAGCTAGGCCCACATGTAGCCTCACAATAACATATAGCAACACAAACGATCTAAGGACCACAGCAAATGGAGTGGTGCAATGATGGACAACCTGCTAAATAGGTACATGCAGAGGTGTGAAGTCCACAACCCTGTGTGCAATGTAATGGCATGTACCCCACCCACATCAGAATTACAAATACATAACAGCAGCCACTGTAGCCAAAGCCTGTGACTGGACTACAGAAGGACAAAGAGACATGCATAAGGGGAAGGGGAACCACTGGCCAGACAAATGGAGAATGTGCACACCAGAACAGATTGTGCAGTAACATAGGTGCCATGCAGTGTAAGGGATTAGTAAACATCACCTGCAAATGCACAACATACATCCATGTAAGTGAAAGTCCACAACAAAACAAAACCCAGACAATGGACACCTCAGAGGCAAAATCACATGAGAATCACACAAATCTACACACCATAGACAATGTAGACTCCACACACAAGGGTCTTGCAAACACTGAGGCCTTGCCCCAATCCCCAAACACCTACCATACACAGATAGGCTAACAGCACTGTCCCTCTACCCTGTTCCATACAGACTTTGCTGAGGTGACCCCTGTCTGGCATACAAAGCAATCCAGACTCTGCCTTGATGGGACTGTAGCACATCTGTAACTCAAGGTCCACTGCATGAACCTGTAGGCACAGCATCTACCTGTGCCGTGATATCAGTACAACTTGTTGGTGTGACAGATACATGTACCACACTCTCCCCCATCTGTGGAATTCACTTCCTATCAACAGCAAGCCAAGTGCCTCAATACACCTAGTGATGCGCTCCCTGTATAAGTGCATGGGAAACACAGAAAACAGACCTGTGATCCCACCTGTGTCCCTACTGGACAGGGGCTCTGTGTGCTGACATGTCTTAACATGGGCTACGTTCTTATCTGTGTGTCTTATAAGGGCTTCAGGGCCAATACCCTACTAACATCATAACAAACCACCAACTTATAGACAACTCTCTGTCAGTAGCTCATCATATTAGTCTGTACTGCTCTGCCACTGACATACCTGGAAGTCACAGTGCTATGTGGAATATACTACACATACAATGGACATGCCTGCACAGTTGAATGCACTCTGTACTCACACCCATACCTCCCAACCTCTGACAGCAAGACATCTGGACAGGGTCATAAGTAAAAGTGGGGCAAAGGCACAATGATAGGCATGTGTTGTAAATATTGCCCTTACATACTAAGAAAGTTGGTAGGATGAGATGTTTTGCATTAGCAGGAATTGTCTAAAAGTTATGTAGTCTGAAAAAGTAATATCTGTCATTATTTTGTAATGTCAGTCTTCAATTATATGCAACTAACTTTCCACAAAAACACAAGTTTATGTAGACTGGATGAAACTCTAGGCAAACACCTGGATAGTCTGCCAAAATATATACAGTTGAGAGGTATCGCCACACCAAGATATGACATCTCAGGTAAGAAAGTTACCACACAAGCAGGAGACCCCCAGCCAGTATATTACCAAGTTGCTGGACTGTTTACACAGCATCATCAGTCAACTGTCTGTAGCCACACCTCCAAACTGGCCTTGTTGAGCAAGAATGTATATAGCTGGGGTCATAATATCGGTCTGTGCATCATACATCTTGTATTCCACTGGTAAAGCAGTGTGATGATCTGAGGATGTCTTTCACTAGGTAATGACACAATACATTGCAGTGTCAGACTACAGATATGTCATAAAATGCCTGCTAAACAAGCCCAACACCCCTAGGAAAGTCCTGTTTACTTCTGAGAGGTATGGCTGTAGCACAGAAAACACTGGACTGGAGTACACCTATCTCTGGAATGGAGTCCCACTCTCACTATAGAAGGTCACACTGGGGATGCTCCTACACTTAGAGAATCACAGGGCATGTTGGAACTCACATTGGAGTATATGACTGCATTATGTATATGTGTCTTTACATACAGACAGCTATGTACACTTTAACTGTCCCTACACACACCCATCAGACAGGATTACCCTCAGCTAGCTGTAGGTGGCCCACATTTGAAATATCTGCATCTGTTGTGTGTTATACACAGACATATATATGGGCAACAGATAATATGTCAAGCATACACACATAGATGTGGGAAGTGAGAGACAGACAGTGATAGAGAGAGAGAGAGAGAGAGAGAGACTGGGGACATACACAGAGTGAGTCACACACATGGATACCCTGAATGGCATAGAGTGATGTCCTGCTGCATACAGTGGCATACCAGTTGTAACCAGTTGCATGTGCCAGCATGAAGGTGAGCTCCATTGTTTAATAGTACTGAGGTGGGGGGTTATAATATCACATCACCTGCCTGTGTGTGTGTGTGTGTGTGTGTGTGTGTGTGTGTGTGTGTGTGTGTGTGTGTGTGTGTGTGTGTGTGTGTGTGTGTGTGTGAAAGTGTATATGTTTATAGGATGACATATTTTGAGGACCTTCTCACCAACAACACTTCCCAGTGCCCTGCTTTAGCAGCCCTGCTGATGTCATTCACCTTAGAAGCACATTTGGGCACTTGTCAGCCCTGTAATCTCTGTAGCATGTGCAATAACTACATAACACTATAGTACAAATAACTAGATAGGCAGCGGTTCTACTCTCAGGTTCAGCAAATGTGTGTCTGTGTGTATAAGTGTATGTGCAAAAATCTGTAAGTGTGTATGTTTGTTGGATGAAGTATTTTGAGGACTTTCACACAGCTCTAGTCATATAAGCACCATGGCATGTGCAATAACTATGTAACAGTGTAGTACAAATAACTAGATAGGCAGGGGTTCCAATCCCAGTTGTAGCAAATGTGTGTGTGTGAAAGTTTATCTGTATATAGGATGACATATTTTGAGGTCTTTCCTACCGACAACACTTCCCAGTACCCTACTTTAGCAGTCCTGCTGATGTCATTGACCTTAGAAGTACCTTTGGAGAGCAGTTAGCAATATAAGCTCTGTGGCATGTATAATAACTAAGTACCAGTATAGTATTGATAACTAAATAGGCAGGGGTTCTACACTCAGTTGTGGCAAGTGTGTGCATGTGTGTGTGTGTGTGTGTGTGTGTGTGTGTGTGTGTGTGTGTGTGTGTGTGTGTGTGTGTGTGTGTGTGTGTGTGTGTGTGTGTGTATGTGTGTGTGTGTGTGTATGTGTGCAGGTGTTTGTAAGTGTGTGTTTGTAAGGTAATGTAGTTTGATGCTCTTCCCACTCAGTACATTTCCCATTGCCATACTTTACAAGGGCTCTTGATGTAATTGCCTTAGAAATATCTTGTGACACTGTTGAATCCTATAACCTTCGTGGCATGTGTGATAACTGAGTAATATTGTAGTATACATAACTAGATAGGTAGGGGTTCTAATCTCAATACTGGCAACTGTGATATTGTGTGTGTGTGTGTGTGTGTGTGTGTGTGTGTGTGTGTGTGTGTGTGTGTGTGTGTGTGTGTGTGTGTGTGTGTGTGTGTGTGTGTTTGGGTGAGACTCCTATCATCTGGGGGTTTGGGTTATACGATTTTGAGGCATGTACCACCCAGTACACATCCCATTGCCTTACTTTTCAAGGCCTGCTGATGTCATTCATCCAAGATGTACCGGTATACACTTGTCAGTCCTCTAAGCTCTGTGGCATGTGCAATAACTGTGTAATACTATAGTGGGAATAGTTAGATAGGTAGGGGCTCTAATGCCAAAACTAACAACTATAGTAGTTTGTGAAGTTTATCCCATGCGGCTGGTGTGTGTGTGTAGGTTATCCCATTTTAAGGTCTGTTGACCACCTACCCATGACATTACTTTAAAGACCCTGTTAATGGCATCTGCCTCACATATGCCATGTAACATTATACAGCCCATACCAGTCATCTGTACAGATATATATGGGATATCTACATGTTTGCAGCCTATATGTGGTCTGTGTCCATTGACAATGAAAATTCCTGTGATATCATTGCCAAACATGTCACAGTTACTGTAGTGACACACATACCAGCATCAAACATCGTACCTGACTAACACATCATGCTGATAAAAAGTCTGTCACACTATCACTTGTGCAGGTATGTAGGAGCAGTAGATGAGACCAGTTGCTATGTCTGGTGGGTTATCCCACCATCCATGAAGACATTTGTAAAATTACCTGCTGTAAGAGGTTGTGTGTCATGTCCCAGGCATATAATGTACATGGATCATGGCATGTGTATACAGCACTATAGTACATACAAGTGGATACGTAGGGTTCCTAATATGTCTGTTGGCAACTGTGTTTCTGTATGCACAGCCCCTGTGGCTGTCTTCAGTGTGTGTATATGATGACTATACCATTTTGTGTGCCTCTTCCACCCTGTGAACTCCCCCATTGCCAACCCAGTGTCAGCCCATACAGATGTCATCCACCGTACAAGCACAGTTACACAGTTTATAACACCAAGCTACATGGTCATATCACTGTGTATGGTACATTGATAGATGGGTAGGTCATCTACTCTGATATACTCCATGTGTATGCGTGTCTCAATGTCTGTCCCCATGCAGTGGTGTGTGTGTGTGTGTGTGTGTGTGTGTGTGTGTGTGTGTGTGTGTGTGTGTGTGTGTTTGTGTGTGTGTGTGATGGCTCTAACATATTAAGAGCCTCTGAACATACCATTGCCAATCCCAACTGTCTCTGTAATTGTCACCCACTTCAATAGTAGTGGCAGACACTGCCACACTACAGTACTGCTGTGCTATCTGTGTTATGTATCTAGCACTATTGTTCATAGGACTGTGCAGGTAAGGGCTGTGCTCAGCCCTTCATGAGCTGCCTCATGTACAGGACTATGAATCTGTGTGCACTACCAGCATGAGAAGCCAGACATGCATATGAGATAGCAGACACACATGCTGGTGATTGTCAGGTTAGACTAACATAGGCTGACATGTGTCAGGAATACATACCCTAAACCTGTCATACACAGTACCAGGCAAACCCTCATCAACTGTATGATGTTCGAGTGGATGTGAAAGAAATGGCAGGGGCAAGAGGTGCTGATAGCTCAATCTGTTGCAGTGGATGTAATGGCTAAGCTGTTGAGGAACCTAATGCGAGTACTTAAGTAATCTCTTCTGTATGTGTGAGCCTGTGGTCCTACTGTACAACCAGGTGATATGTATGCAGGCTAGGGGGCTGTGTCAAGAGTATGTATGCAAGGTCACACTGTCTGCCACAATTGCCTTCACACACTGTTGCATGTAAACACACCTGGTAAACTTGTACATGTACAGCTGTACCTTGTCTATGAAAAGGCGACTGTGTTTCCACTCCAACTTATTCATTATTGCTACTGTCAGCAGGCCCACAGCCTGCAGACACATAGACACCTGGAACACAACTAGAATACAGTAGGTGACACTATAGTCAGTCAGCAGTACTAACAACAATAGTACATCATGGCTAACAAGGTACATAAACTTTGATGTGTACCCATAACTACTGCCAGCAGACAGCACCTTACACAGCATGACATTGCTACACTGTACCATAGTCACCCTGTGCATCAGACCCATATGAGCATGTTCATGCATCAATGGTATGGATAACCGAGTTGTGGCACATGTATCATCAAATGCACAGGGTGTGGTGTTGGATTGCCAGAGGCCTAAGCTGGACCATATGGCTGACATCGTGTGTGTGCGTGTGTGTGTGTGTGTGTGTGTGTGTGTGTGTGTGTGTGTGTGTGTGTGTGTGTGTGTGTGTGTGTGTGTGTGTGTGCATGTGTGCGTGCACGCATGTGTGTGTGTGTGCTCATGTGTGCGTGGGTGCATGCGTGTGTGTGTGTGTGTGTGTGTGTGTGTGTGTGTGTGTGTGTGTGTGTGTGTGTGTGTGTGTGTGTGGCTGGAGGGGTGATGTTCAACTGTTCCATGCAGAGGAGCTGTGCGTGTTTGGTGGTGACCTGCCTGGGATAGGGATGTATGAGTGTTCATCTGGACACCTGCAAGCAATGTGGATGCCCGACACAGGTCTATGTTGGACAGCTGTGGACCGTACATGGCAGGGTGTACAGTTCACCTTCTCCTGTCAGGGATGCGGTAACTGGTTCTGCCAGGAGTATCACTGGCACCGCCAGGCTCAAGGACAGATGCAGTACTACTACCTCATGGTGATTGCTATCTGCTGGTCCTGCGTCCCTCATGGACTGGCCAGGACAATGTGCCTATGGCCTGCTCCAGTGTGGTGTGGACAGCACCCTCCCTTGAGAAGTGCTGTTGGTACTGCCACTACGGGACTGTGAATGTGCACGGCCATGTGGACTCAAAGCTGATCATGTTGCTGACATAAGTCCACCTGGCCGATGCCCTATCCCACCACATGCTCAAATGCACAAAACTCAAAAAGCACAGACATTGCATCTGTCTGGTGTTGCAGTCAGTACGCGCCTGTGCCTCCATGATGGACCATAACATGCGTCTGGTAACACCTGCTGTGGCACTTGCAACAGGGGCTTGATGAGCAGCAGTCCTCTGTTGAGCACCCTAGTCCATCTGCCTGTGTGTGAGCTCACCTCCTCTCTGCTTATGGCTGGTGTCTACACTCACACTTGGCATGCTCAACAAACTAGCCTGTTCCATGCCACCAACCTTAGCCTGTCCATTATCCATGTCTGCTGGGGACTGGGCATGTGTGGGCATACTGACTGTATGCAGGGACATGGTAGGTGAAAGTGGTATACCAAACGATGGCAGGGATCCAGGCACCAAGAATCCCACCTGTGCCTCACTATGACCACCATTGTCATGGGAGTCTGCTAAGACACTGGCATCAGGTTGTGACGGGGAGGGACACCAACCCCTGTGTTCATCTGCTGTGAGGGGAGCACAACATATGTAATTTAATACACTGCAGTATTATGTTTGCTGAGATACATACACACACACACACACACACACACACACACACACACACACGCACACACACACACACATATGTGCGCACACACGCACACACACACACACACACACACGCGCGCGCGTGCACACACAAACACAAACACACACACTCCTGGTACAGTCTGGCACAGCTGTGATACCTATGGGCCCTTCAGGGCAAACTTTACAGTAGTTCTGCCTGCTGCAATCCATCTCTTTCACTGCTACTGTCAGACCCACAACAAAGGGTGACAAATCCTACTATGTGATGGGCCTACTAGCAGAATGGTAATTGTGGCCAAGACCAAGGCTATTGCAGTGAGCTATACAGTGTCACCAAGTGCATATGCATGTACTGTAAGAGCTGACTTACTGCTGTACAGGCCACACACAATGAGAAGATGTAACAATATGTGATGATAACTGGCGAGGGGACAAGACTATACACTATTTCTGCAGTACATACACAGCTCAGACTCACAGGGATTCATTTCAGGCAACATTGCAGGACATTCTGCAATACATACAGGACACATGTAAAGTATTAGGTGCATAGCCTCATAAGATGATACCAAGCTATTGGCCCTGATGCCCTCATAAGCCTGGCCCAGACTTTTGCCCATGCCCCTTCCAAGCAGCACCCGTTTCCCCTGTCCAGCTGGGACACACCCAGGAGCCCAGGGGTGTCTCATCCATTTCCCATACAGTCATCCAGCTTCTTCTTCAAGAGGGCTATAAACGTACTCTGCTAGACATGGGGAGGGAGTGTATTTGGAGAATAATTTGTGGGTAGATTGTTTAATTTCACTGTACATGGGGGCAAAATGTAGACCTATGTATGGGGCAATAATTTTTTTGTGGGACAGATGCCCTTTTTTTTAAGGTGAGTGTCAGATGTTGGGGAAGAGCTGTAGGTATGTTTGGTGAGGTAGGTACGGTAGGATAGGTATCATTTGCAGACAAATAAGCCACACTAGACAGCAGACAGGGGCAGTATATGACATGAGGGGGATACACACCTTGGATGGGGAGGGTGGTCAGGAAGCAGAGGCCCATGAGCCCCCAAATGTATACAGTGAGACTGAGGTCCCCACCCATGGGCAGTCACCACTGCACCTTCATGGCCCCAAAAGTGGCTGTGTTTTGGGCTGTACAAGAGGGACAGCCTGCCTCTCAAGGTGCACCAGGTGGCTCCCCATTTGACGCAGCTGCCCAACCTACTTGGTGCTGATGATGCTGGACACCATACACCAGAACTGTCGGTGGGTGACGGGCTCCTCTCCACACCTGCACCCAGAGGGGGGACTGGCCACATCCCCTGAGGTGATTCCACCTGAAGGTGCAGAAACAGCAGAGGAGGATATTCCAGGTTGGGTCCCAGACAAGCTAGAGCCCTGTGCTATGGCCAGATAGGGTGGAACAGGCAGATCCACCGGGATCTGCCTTCCCAAATGTGCTATGGTGTTGTGGTTTTCCAAGAAATAATGGTTAGTCATGAACAACACATTTCAAAATTAGTTATAATCGCATGCATGGGTGCTCCCATTAATCCAAACCAGCAGATTTGAAACAGTTGCATAGCAAACAGAACACATGCATGCATGGAACAACAGTAAGCATTTTAACAGCATGCAAGTTACATTGATGGCAATGGGCCACCAATACTGGTATTTGAACAAGGTATGTGAATATGCAACCAATGAAATATATGAGCAATAATAGAACACATGTTCCAACAATAGGTTTTGAGAACAACAAACCCGTAGTATATGAATAATAATTATTGATGCAGATGATGGGTGGGGTGAGAATAAAATGTCCATTAACAACTGTATTGGCTTCTGTTTTTCACAACAGTACTGCTCAATACTCTACAGGTCTGCCCTAATTTTACATCTACCTATGGCCCATAGCTTCTGTGGCACATACATACCTGTTAAACTGTCAACCTGTAATGGTATGGGGCAGACTTGGTACACTGTGGCTACTTTACTGGAGGGGGCTTGTACATGTCAGGGTTACATACTTGATATAGAAGGGGTAACCTACAATGATCTTGTGTGCCTCTGCTACTGACATAGTTCACCTGGATTCCTATCTGTGTCCAAGGTGATTGGCAGCAGTGACCACTAGCCATGACAGCATGACACTTGATATACATATATCGTGAAGAGGGCATGGTATATGTACCTATCCTGCTGACATTTGCAGGCATATGGGGTTGGACAATGGAACAGTTGTACACGATGTATTAGTATACCCTTCATACAGCTACTACACACATTTTTTTTTACCTGTAAGACCAGTGGAGGAAATATCTGTTAACACCTGAATGTTTCTACAAATATTCAGGTGTATTAGTATACCCTTCATACAGCTACTATACACATTTCTTTACCTGTGAGACCTGTGGGGAAAATATCTGTTAACACTTTCTGACTGTTTCTGCACATAAAAAAATACAACAGTCTCGACCTCTAAAACAAAAAACACCAATACTCCAAGCTAAAGGAACATTCAAACAAAAAGATGATGAAAATTTCCCATTTATTTACGTGTCCTGGTACCTCAGCAATTCGCCTTCAGTGGAACATCTCACCATACAAAACCATCTCTTTATATATCTTGAACAATTAAGTCATTAACCAATTAATTAAAGTGCAAATTTTAAAATACAAGTTCTGAAATACAGCTAATACTTATGAAATTTAATACAAATATGAAGAATTGATGAAAACATTCTTGCTAACATGCCAATACGAACTATAATTTAATACACTATAATATAATACATAATCAGTAATGCCATGAAGCAATAAAGCACTGACTTAATTCAAACTATAATGCCACTGTCTAAATTCATGCCCCTCGGATATAAGGTATGATAACTATAAATCATTTTATATTCCAACCTATTCAGTTCTGTTTTAAAATTACCTCCCTGAGAGTGTGGGCTGGCTAACACACTAAAGATGAACCCATTGTTATTGCCATTGTGCATTTTAATAAAATGTGAAGCTACAGAGCTATCCATGTTACCCCTTCTGATATCCCCCAAGTGTTCAAGAATGCAAATTTTAACTTTCCTTGTGGTTTGTCCTACATACCACAGTGGTTTGGCACAATCACAACCCAGGATATAAACTACCCCTTGTGAAGAACAATCAAATTTCTCAAATGCTAAATACTTTTTCTCATTGATCTTCTTTCCATGTAAGTTGCATACCCTATCACATACAGAACATCGTGCACAACGTTGCATACCAACGTTCATGTCTATTGAATGTTCCAGCTTCCTACTTAACAATTCTTTTAAGTTATTATACCTACTGTAAGAAAGGGCAATATGCCTGGGAAACAAATGTCCAATAATCAAATCATCACAAACTACATACCAAAATTGTTTAAGAACTTTTTCAACTGCCCATGAAAATTCAGAATACCTAGATACAAAGAACAGTCTATCCTGTTCATGTGACACTGGCCACCATATATGATAGCCACCCCTAGGTTTATTCCCTCCACACAACCTATCCTTAATGCCTGAGAGTGTTGTTTCCATATAACCTCTAGAAGAAGTCTCTCGAATTCTTCATCAAGAACTTCATCCCACAAATTTGGGTCAGAAGTATTCCTGAGAATTCTCTTAAATTCCCCTTCAGGCAATACTTTAATCAAGTGTGGAGGGTGCATGCTGCTAGCATGCAAGAAATTAACAGAGGTAGGTTTCCTATATGGTCTGTGTTGTACCAAATTGTCCCTTCCAATATAAAATTCCACATCCAAAAATGAAATATTTCCTCTCAAACATTCAAAAGTGAAATTTAACCCATGTGTATTTCTATTCATATTTTGCATGAAAACATCAAAGAAGATTCTCCCTTACAAACAAAAATAAGGTAATCAATATATCGTTTATAAAAAATGACGTTGTTGATATAAAAATTATTTTGAAACATGAACTCTTTCTCAAATTCACCCATATATATCACTGTGTAGGTGGAGGCAAAGCTGCACCCATAGCTGTCCCTTTGACTTGAAGGTAAAAATCCTTCTTCCACTTAAAATAATTGTGTGTTAAACTGTATTCCAACAGGGACAGTAAGAACATTGTGCGTGGGCCCTCACCCATCATCTTTTTCATAGCCTCCAAGCCCCATATTCCATTGATGTTGGTGTATAAGGATGAAACATCCACTGTGGCCCAATACAAATCCTTGTCTCACACCATCCCACGCAATACTTTACATACATCCTCGGTGTTTTTCACATGAGAAGATACCTTTGGCAAAATTTTTTGAAATGAAAATCAAGAAACTTGTTCACTCTTTCAATGAAGGACCCTACCCCAGAAATGATGGGTCTCCCTGGTGGATTAGTCATGTTCTTATGAATTTTCGGAATAGCATAAATGTAGGTGTGCTGAGGTTCTCTCACTACCAACTTTTTAACATCACTAGTCAAAAAGAAACCTAATCTTTCACCCCTTTCCAACAATTCAACAAGTTCATCTGAATAAAGTTTCAGCGGGTTATTGTTCAATTTCATATAAGTGTCTTCCTTGAGTAATGTTTCAATAATATGATCATATTTAACAGTATCCATAATCACACAATTACCTCCTTTATCAGCAGGTCTCACAGTCAATCTGTCTAATTTGGTTCTAAAATCCTTTAAAGCAAGCCAATCATTTTTGGAGAGGTTAAATATTCTACTCTTTCTACAAAATTCATTATATTCTCTGTCAATGCTTGCACAGACCACATGCTCAAAAGCATTGATAACTATAGAGCACTTTGGAGGTATGAAGATACTGTCATTAGGAAAGTGAGGCAAGCCAATACGCCCATAACCCGCCTCAAACATTTCCCCCACAGGAGAATTACCATCATCATATAAATTTTCATTCTCAAATGACAAATCATCATTGTAATCATAAATGCTTAAATTAAGTAACTCTTCATCCTCTTGAATAACATTTAATGTTTCAACATGCAAATTTGAATCACGTTCTGAAAAAAACACCCTTAAATTCAATTTACGAATAAATTTTCGAACATCCACAATGATATCCGCTAACACGGGTAACGTAGTGGGTATGAACTTAGTACCTTTTTGCAGAACACTGCACAAGTCATCTGACAAAACAGCATTGGAAAGATTTATTACACTTAAATCATCATATCGCAATAAATGAACACCCCCACAGTTCCCATCATCTGCAACAATGTCCAATGGAGTCCCATTATAGTCCAAATACCTATCAGGTATACTAACACAAGAGCTACCTGATACCAATAATTGGGAAGAATATAAAGTTTTACTTTTAATTTTTGTGATGAAAAAAAGCCGACTTCCCCTGGTTCTTTTGTGAGCACGTTTGCATGTTCAAATTGGACTTTTTGGGATTCTGGTCACTTTTCAAAGTTTCCACACCATCTCTTGAACTGTCCAAACCGATGTCTTCAAACAAAACACTCTTCTGACTACCACTTGTTTCCACCGATGAACATGAAGAGCCATCCTCACTTCTGGTCATGCGCATTTTGAGGTTCTGACGATATCGGCGTCCCTTGCATGGCCAATTGTATACTTCATTTTTCTCATAATCCCTTATGTCTCTGTTAAGTTTAGATTTCTTTCTTCCCATTACATCATTTTCTACTCTACTGACTTTTTCATTAATATTTTTGAAATCACATTGAAAAACATTAGGTGAAGTTTTACTCATGAGTTCTTGATGCAGCTCAACAATTTCTTTCCGAAGATTCTCAATGGTTCTGTTATTTCTTTTTATGAGAATTCTGAGCCAATTAAGAGTACATTCTTTGTGACCTGTCTCCATTCAAGAAGCAGGTCACCCTCATCTTCACCGAAACCACCAGCTGGCAACTTGTCAATGTGCAGCCCTCTGGGGGTAATGTTTAGAGTGACATACTTTTCAAGCAACTTAGAGTCATAAAACACAGTCACTTCTTTAGACATTAACCACTCCAAACGAGCAAAATCTTCCGAGCATGATGCAGTGGCATTAATCGACCATAAGTCAGATGCTGCAAATTTACATTCTCTCTCTTTCACCAATTCAGCAAACAAAAGGTTCTCACCAATAGAAGTTCCTTCTGCATTAACACGATCCATGATAAAAAAATACAACAGTCTCGACCTCTAAAACAAAAAACACCAATACTCCAAGCTAAAGGAACATTCAAACAAAAAGATGATGAAAATTTCCCATTTATTTACGTGTCCTGGTACCTCAGCAATTCGCCTTCAGTGGAACATCTCACCATACAAAACCATCTCTTTATATATCTTGAACAATTAAGTCATTAACCAATTAATTAAAGTGCAAATTTTGAAGTGCAAATTTTAAAATACAAGTTTTGAAATACAGCTAATACTTATGAAATTTAATACAAATATGAAGAATTGATGAAAACATTCTTGCTAACATGCCAATATGAACTATAATTTAATACACTATAATTTAATACATAATCAACAGCACCATGAAGCAATAAAGCACTGACTTAATTCAAACTATAATGCCACTGTCTAAATTCATGCCCCTCGGATATAAGGTATGACAACTATAAATCATTTTATATTCCAACCTATTCAGTTCTGTTTTAAAATTACCTCCCTGTGAGTGTGGTCTGGCTAACACACTAAAGATGAACCCATTGTTATTGCCATTGTGCATTTTAATAAAATGTGAAGCTACAGCTTGGAGTATTGGTGTTTCTACACATATTCAGGTGTATTAGTATACCCTTCCTACAGGTACTACACACATTTCTTTACCTGTGAGACCTGTGGGGAAAATATCTGTTAACACTTTATTGACTGTTTCTACAAATATTTAGGGTTTCTATTGTGTATAGCTGTATGGGTCTATATTACATGATCAAAACCTTAGGTTATCGTATACATAAAGGTCGACTAAATGTCAAAATCAGAAAATTGTGAATGGCAGTTTCCACATGGGGAAACAAGTAATTTGCCCATTATGCAGATTTTGCCCTTTTTCCAATGTAGAACAATCTTGGAGTTGGTATATTTTAGTTAGGGGGGTGTGGGGGGCAAAGCCCTCCCCTGTTGATTTCTGTTTCCAACTTTTTTTTTTAATTTGGCCAACGGCATTGCTTCCCTGTGTGGAAACAGCCATTCACGATTTTCAGAGTTCTACATTTAGCAATCAACCTTTAGGTATTCGATAACCTAAGGTTTTGATCATGTAATATAAACCCTATATGCACACATCTCAGTACCACTCCCTGGAGTTGAACTGTGTCTGAGTGTGCTAAAATGAACAACAATGCTGTTTTCCATCACAAAGAGCTACTTGGGAACTATTGTTTCTTATTTGATTGATTTCTGAGTAAGACTCTCTGGGTTGGACAGTCTGACCTTGCAATCCTGAAATTCATGCATGGCAGATAGTTATTGTACTGTGTATTATTCCTTTGAAATAATACAATCTGGAAAGCAAAGGTTAACACAAGACTGCAATGCATACTAGCTGTTTCCCAGAACAGCCTCAGTTATTTCATGCTGTCAATGCCATATTTGCTGTAAAGAACCTGTGCACATTCAATTTCTACAACAACACACCAAGAGTAAACACAACAGTTTGTTGCATATTTTTATTAAAGTGAAATGGCACTTTTATTAATGGACATCCTGTGGATAAGTATTAGTGTGACAAATGTATTTTATTCATTAGACAGAGTACACAATATACCTACTGGCAGTAAACAATGTACTCCATCTACTTTATGGCACTATATACTGGAAGATAGATCTGTACTCACCAGCCTGTCGGTGCATCCTTGTCAGTCTATCAGCATGGGCCTCGATGTTCATAGCCCTCTCTTCTGTAGCTTAGGGGTGAGAAACAAACATTATGCATACATGTCTATCGCATAATAAAACAAATAACCGACCAGCTCCAAGTCCAAGTCACAGTTTAATAGTAAGTACTTTCAACCAGTGAACCAGCCTTCATCAGACAAATTGCACACATTTTCTTAAACCTTTTATACACAAACCAATTAATTAATTAAACAGATAACAACAATAATGGTTACTTGAAAAATGTAAGAACTTATTGGAGTAGGTCTTTTTTCTATATATGGTGAACTTTACACAACCCTTTTGTACATCCTTAGATAATAATACATCTAAATAAGCAATATTTGTTTCACCTATTTGGAAATAAAATTCCAAAAATTCAGTAGACTCATTTAGATAATCAATGAAACTTGGTACAAGGTCCTTAGGGCTGTCCCATATAAAAAACGAATCATCTAAGAAGTGTATGTACATTTTTGCATATGCCATATACTCAGAATTAAGTAAAAATTTACTCTCCCAAATGGCCATAATAACATTAACATAAAGAGGCCCCAACGGGGACCCCATTGCTACCCCTTTCAGTTGTTTAAAATAATGACAATCGTAAAAAATAAAATTATTAAACAAAACTAATTCTAAAAGATGTGACATAACATGTATCCTATCTTGACCAACAGACACAATATCAGTAAAAAAGTCAGTAAACCATTCAACACCAACATCATATGGAATACATGTATACAGGTGTTTGACATCCACATTTATAAATAACAAATCATTCATGTTGTTAATTTCTTCCCCCTCCCTATTGCATTTGGAGAGAAAATCCCATGAATCACGATACATATATTCAAGGGTATCCAATTTACTTTTTAACTGCCAATCCACAAATTTCTCAATAAAATAAGTCTTAGACTGACCAGCATCCACTATAGGGTGTAAAGGTGGATCATTTAAATCTTTGTGGATTTTAGGTATTCCAGATATTGTTGCCACCCTTGGATGTTCCATATACATAAATGAATAGGCTTCAGTAGTAATTTGACCTTGGGTAAGCATGTCTTGAAAAAAATAATCAGTTCTGCCATATGAAATGCTAAGCTCATTCATAGATGCTTCCACAAACATATTGTCATACAGTAACAGTAACATATGCTGGTTGTAGTTGGAACAAATTAATTAAAACTAAGCCTCCACCCTTATCCAGTTGCATAAAACATAAATAACCCCCTTTTTAAATACATCTAATAAGGATTTTTGGTCTAACGTTAAATTACATATTCCTTGAGTACAAGGACTTTTCAACAAATGTCTAAAGTCCAGTTCACAAATTTCTTCAAATAACTTCAACAACAGATGTAAACTAGGGTTAAGGGTACTTGACAGTCTATGTTGATTTTCGCCCAAAAGAACAGAGCCTTGAAAATACACAGATAAAGTTAACTTCCTTGTCAGCAATTTTTAATCAGTTAACAAGTCAGTAATTTTCACTCCCCTGGTGGGTAGAAATGTCAGACCTTTACTAAACACATCAGCATGATTAGGGTTAAACTGGTAAGAACTATAATTAAAAATGCTGAAGACAGCAGTAGTATTACTAATAGGTTGGTATGGTTTATTTTCTGTTAAACAACTTGGTGAAAGTTCCCCCTGGAATCCTCTCTGCAGATCCTCTCTGAACGGTATACATTACCCTCCTCTAAAGGGACTTCCTGTTGATTCCTAATATTGGATTCACATCCGTTCAAATCACCATTCTCTCTGATCACAGGGATGCCACCATAAACTTCTCCGCCATTGTGCTGTTGGCTTGCTGGTGGTTTAGGTTGTGCCCTCCCATTTGCGTAGTCCAATTGGTCCCTCTCTAATTTCTGGTTCTTCCTTTCAATGGCAGATTTGCTTAAATTATCAATTTCACCAAATATTTTATAATATTGATGTTGGAATGCATTAAAGGCAAGGTCTTTTTAATGGTCTCATCCAAAGTTGTTATTTGTAATGAATTTGTTTGACTACAACCAGCATATGTTACAGTTTCTGTATGACAGTACGTATGTGGATGCATCCATGAATGAGCTTAACATCTTATATGGCAGAATTGATTATTTTTCAAGACATGCTTGCCCAAGGTCAAATTACTACTGAAGCCTATTCATTTATGTATGTGGAGCATCCAAGGGTAGCAACAATATTTGGAATACCTAAAATTCACAAAAATTTAAATGATCCACCTTTACACCCTATAGTGGATGCTGGTCAGTCTAAGACTTATTTTATTGCGAAATTTGTGGATTGGCAGTTAGAAAGTAAATTGAATACCCTTGAATATTTGTGTCATGATTCATGGGATTTTCTCTCCAAATGCAATAGGGTGGGGGAAGAAATTAACAACATGGATGATTTGTTATTTATAACTGTGGATGTCAAAGACTTGTATATGTGTATTCTACATGATGTTGGTGTTGAATGGTTTACTGAAATTTTTACTGATATTGTATCTATTGGTCAAGATCGGATAAATATTATGTCACATCCTTTAGAATAAGTTTTGTTTAATAAGTTTATTTTTTACGATGGTCATTATTTTAAACAATTGAAAGGGGTAGTCAATGGGGTCCCTGTTGGGGCTTTTTTATGTTAACATTATTATGGTCATTTGGGAGAATACATTTTTGCTTAATTCTGAGTATATGGCTTATTTAAAAATGTACACACACTACATAGATGATTTGTTTTTCATATTGGATGGCCCTAAAGACCTTGTACCAAGTTTTGTTGATTATCTAAATGAGTCTACTAAATTTTTGGAATTTTCTTTCCAAAAACAAATATTGCTTATTTGGATGTATTATTATCTAAGTATGTACAAAAGGGTTGTTTAAAGTCCACCATATATATAAAAAAGACCTACTCCAATAAGTTCTTACATTTTTCAAGTAACCATCCTTTTCAAGAAAAGAAGGGGATTATAAAAGGCCAAATTGTGCGGGCTGCAAGGATGGTTACTATGATGAATGAATTTATGGATGAATGATGATTTACTGGACAAATATTTTTGAATAGAGATTACCCCAGGTCATTAGTAGAGGCTGTGACCACTGAAGTGATTAGTAAAAGGGTCTCTGGTATTTTTACCTCTCTTTTGAATTGTGTTATAAACATGGGAGTTACTGCGAATGAAGTAGGGGAAGTAGATGCACTAGTACTGCATCAAAGTTCACTAACTAATACTGTGGATGTTAGCCCTTCTGTGAAAGTAAATTTTATTACTACTTTTACCAACAATAGTTGGGCTATTATGCGGGTTCTATGTAAAAATTGGGCACTCATTCTAGAAGATGGAGATTTAAGTAACATATTGGGGCTAAGACCTAATGTGGTTTATAAAAGGGATAGAAATATGAAAGATTGGTGTGACACCCTTACATCAGGTAAAACTAGACAAAAAGGTAGGATGAGGAAATGTAATATGTATAACCAATGTGTGAATATTTTAGAATGTGAATATGTTTGGTTAGGTGATAAAGAGATCTGTATTTCTGTTTTTTAATTGTTGTACAAAAGGGGTGAGATACGTTGCTAAATGTTTTGACTGTTCTGCCTATTATATAGGCAAGACAGAATGAAAATTAAAACAGCGCATGTATGAACATATGTATGAAATAAATAAAAAGAAAAATATTAATGCCCTTTTTAAACATATTGAACTATATAATAATCATACTTTTGGTTTTGTTGTTTTAGAGCATGTTAAAATGGGTCCGGGGGTGGGGTCCTTGGAAGATACTTTTAGAAAATAGAGAATATTGGTGGCAAATTTATCTTAATGCTTCAACGAGACATTTTCTTAATGAGACCATTTCTATTTCAAGTATTTTAGATATGAAATATTTTAATAGGTAAATGTTTAAGGGTTGTTTTGCAACTAATGGTTATATACTGGTTGTCGCTTTAATAGTTACAAATATGCATTATTGTTGTTAATTGTTTGAATAATTAATTAGTTTGTGTATAAAAGGTTTAAGAAAATGTGTGTAATTTGTCTGATGAAGGCTGGTTCACCGGTCAAAAGTGCTTACCATTAAACTGTGACGTGGACTTGAAGTTCGTTGGTTATTTGTTTTATTAGTCTGGTGTGTTCCTTAGTACTGCAGTGGTGGTGCTGCGGTAGCGTTGGCGCCTCACAGTAAGACGTTGTCCTGTTCGATTCTCAGCTAGAGCATCTTCTGTGTGGAGACATGCATGAATGGGCGTACCTTCGTTGAAGGTTGTGGGTCAGGGCCGGCAACTCGGCACGTAAAAATCTACTGCCAATCATTAGCAGACCGGAGTCCCGCTGTGGCGACCCCTAACCGGGAAAAGCCAAAAGACACAACAACAGTCTGGTGTGTTCCTTGGTTACCTGTCTATCACATACTAAGGCTAGAATTTGGTACAGCTCTATCTGGAATACTTAAAAACTGCTGGAGTATGCTGGTCTCGAGCATCTTGGTTCCATTGAGCCAAGAGCTCCACCTTCCTATGGTTTAGGTTGGCATAATGCTGCTGTACCTGCTCACCTCTTCGGGGGATTCCAGTGGCACTGATGAAGTTGTGTGCCAGATGGTCCCAGGCCTCTGCTTTGTACTGAGAGCCCTGGTACTGGCCCTGCAGCAGTCTGTTGTCATGGTGTTCTACAAGGAGTCCAGCCATAACTCTGGACTCCAGGATGCCCCAGTGCTGCGCCCAAAAGTGCACTCCCTCTCCAATGACAGACATGTTCCTGCAGAGATCATATTAAACAGGTTATGGCTGTATTCCCACCTGCACAGTTTAAATAAGGCCATATCCCCACCCATTGCCATCATGGAACCATTATGAAAATGCTAAGCACAGTTTAGCAATGTGCAAACTTGCTAAGCTGAGTTGAACAGTGCTTAAAGATAATTGCTGACCAGTGGCGGCTGGTGACTTTAAATCAAAGGGGGGCTGCAGTAGACAACTGAATGGGTAGGGTCAATGGGAAAGGCCAGCTAGAAAGGGGAGGGGCTATGCTCAAAACCACATAAATTGGAACTTTAATTAAATACGCTGCCCTGGGTACCAAACTGTCATTATGAGAGTCCAGTCAAGACAAAATGAAATGTAGAAGAAAAAAATACTTCAATGCATTGGTTGCATGACAGCTTACTTCATATCTAGATGGAAACAAAAAAGTTGTGAGGCATGAAAAAATACATTACTTTTAAATTACATTACTGGAATGCCAGTCAAAGTATAAGAAAAACAAGCAGCACTCAACTCAAACCACTTCTCCTTGCACTGCAGTTCTAATTATAATTTATATTCATCTTTATAAAAGTACCAAGTAACATACTGAAAGTAGCAATCTCTGTGATACCCCCACTTGTAAAAATGTTTCTTAGCCAAACAAGACCTGCTGCCTGACAACAAATATCTACTTGTTTCATGGGGAAAACATGATCAAAGTAAAAAATGAACAGAAAACAAGAAACAACCTCAAAATAAATTGTTTAAAGGATTACTGCACAGGTTATGGACCACACATGATAGATTGGCATTCTGTTTAGTTTACGGGTAAAGCCTGCAAAGATGATTGCAAGTCTCCAACAAAGGTAATGAGCTTCTTAAAATAGTCTAATCCTGTCCTTTATTACAAATACTGTCATATGTATTTCAATACCCAAGGCTTATATGTTATCTAGTTATGTAAGTATTCTTTGCATGGCAACAACAAAAAGGCTTTTAATGTTAGTAATTCTTTAACAATATGCTTACTAAAGCTTATTTGCATCTTATAATCTTAGACAAGCTTACCTGATGGTCATGAAAGCATTGCTACTTAAACACAGACCAACGGGCACTTTCTGAATAATAATAAGCATAAATCAACAGTATAAAACTATGACAGAAAACCAGAACATTCTGCAAAATCAAGCAAGGACATATGAAAAGCCACTGTAGTACTTGTGTCTACCTTGGATGGTGGGATACTCTGCACACTTACACTGCATAACTGCTCCTTGCCTTGCTTGGACACATCCAGAGTCACTACATGGGGGAATGGGGTGCAACAAGTATGTCACAATTTGAAATGTCTCTGGCTGACTGTGATGGCCCTGACACATTTGTCATACCTCTCAACCTCAGAGCAAGAAATCTGGACAAAGCCATACATAGAAGTCCGACAAAGGCCCAAAAATAAGGACAATATTTAAATATTGCTCTTATAAACCTTCTAATAGAATAGTAGGTCTTGCATTAGTATGAATTTTCTGAAGGGTATGAAATCTGAAACTCAAATGTCTGTCATTATTTTCTAACTTCAGTCTTTAATGATTTGCCACCAGTTTGCCAGAAAACCACAGTTTTATGAAAAAATTGACCAAAAATGTGATGCACAAATATAAAATAGCCACACAATACAGCTGGGAACCTATCAAAGAAAGGACACTTTTTAATATTAGTACTGTTAACTTGAGCAGCTGACAAAATAAAGAATCTACATGCATTTCTGAAATAAAAGTAATCCATAACGCTGATTACTACAGTTATTTACTAATTGTAAACCCTCCACGTTTTCTTCCAAAATTGCCATTTTGTGGTGGGATTGTTAGAGGGAGAGCAACATTTTGAGCCAAAATCGGGGACAATGGAGAGGTTTGGATATGCCTAATTCTATATAATAAATTTATTTGCATGTACCTCTCAACCTGTTAATGCAGGAAATCTGGACAAGGCCAAATATATTGGAGGAACATAAAAACAGTATTAAAATTGCCATTGTATAAACTTAGTTGATAGAATAACAGGTCTTGCTTTAGCATGCATTTTTATGAAGGTTATGAAGTCTGAAACTCAATGTCTGTCATTATTTAGTGACTTAATTCCTAAATGATTTGCCAGAAAACCACACATTTTATGAGGAACAAACCAAAAATAAGAAGCAAAAATCCATTCATTATGTGAAAATATGAAAAGTTGAAAGGTATAGGTTCATAGGTTCATAGGTTCATACTAGGCTATCTGCCCGAGGGCATTTACACCCCTTTAGTATGGGGAACTATACCCATTATTTTGCTGTGCCTCTGTCGAGCAGTGACACTGAGGTAATCCATCTCCCATCCATTGGTCAAGATTTCTCTTGAACAAGGCCAGTGCTCTGCCTCACATATACCGATTTTGTTCCACAGCATAGGAGTCTTTGGGTGATGAATCTATCCTCCAGCACATCCTATTAATAGTGTCCAGGTTTAAGTCTCCCCCGCCTTGTGGCTCTGACGGATCTAGATTTTTGAGGTGAAGCATATTCATCAAATCTGGGTTTGACATGGCCTTGTATGTTAGGCAAAGGTCACCTCTGAGCAAGCGTAAGGCGACTGAATAGAGCTGGAGTTCTTTCAGTCGGGCAGCATAGGACAGATGTTTGAGACCCTTTATCCTTTTGGTGAGGAACTTTTGTGGTCTCTCAAGCTGCTGCAAGTGTCGGGTCAGATACATTCCGAATGAGGCATTGTACTCAATCATTGGTCTGATGAGTGATTTGATCTAGATGAGAATCCCTTCATGATAAGGTGGGCAATGTAGAAGGTCTTCCTAACTACTTTGGCTACATGGGTGTCGAATGACAGACTACTATCAACCTGAGTCCCCAGGTCCCTGATAACTTCTTCTGTGCTCAGTGGATTGCCACCTATTTGGTAGCTAGGGTAACCTTGTTTTTCCCAAGGGTATGACTATGCATTTTTTGGCATTTAACTTTAGGCCATGGCTCTGGCACCAGTTATCCGTTTCTGTGAGACCCTTCTGAAGAATATCTGTGTCAGATGTGTTTTCTACTATGGCACCCAGTTTGCAGTCATCTGCAAACTTTGTCAGCCATAACCCTCCTGTGTTTGCTTGTATTTCGGAAAAGTAGATGCCAAACAAGAGTGGGCCCAGGACTGAGCCCTGTGGTACACCACTTGTGACAGGCTTTGAGTCTGACATGGCGCCAGCAACTCTGACCCTGTGGGTTCTGTCACTCAGCCAGTTTGCAACCCATCTTGTGATGTATGGGTTAACATTTAAGCTGATGAGTTTTTCAATGATACCGTATTGTATCAAAGGCCTTCACCAGATCGAGGTAGGCTGTATGGACTGCCTTTCCCTCATCAATGGCTTTGGTGACTGTTTCGAAAAAGTCAACCAAGTTTAGAAGGCATGATCTGCCTTTGACAAAGCCAAACTGGGATGGATCCAAAGTCTGCAAATTCCCTATGTCTTTATTTATGAGTCTTTATTTATAGTTCAGCCTGGGCTGTCTTTGACTTTGCCACCCTTCCCCCTCACAAAAGCATGGTCGAATGGAGCCTCCCTCCTGCAGCCATTTCAATGTCCCATTACTTGGCTATTTCGCTCCATTTACCATAAACAATATAAATGCACAAACATACTGCTTTACGTCTATGATGATTTGGATTTCATTTGAAAGTTTTATTTTGCATTTTACAGCACAAACACTAAGACATCTGCTAAACAATGCAATGCAGTCTCACAATGAAACTGAGCTTAGCATTAAAACTGCTCTGCCCTTGAAACTCACATTCACTGAAAAAGCACTGAAATCCACATTCAAAGAAAATCCATTTGGCTAGTATAAAGATTAATGTTGGGCTGTTTTCAAATGATAGACCCCTTGCACACAAGACATACATGTGTTGTGTGTTACACCTTCCTGATTGTATTAAATTATATTCCTTGTATAATACAGTACAGTTGTTAGAGGGTGTTCTAAATTAATTGTTTTGAACATTTTTCCAGTAAACAATGAAACAAAATGCATGCACCAATAATGACAAAACTGCCCAACTGAGAACATTTCCATCATAAAAGTCTACTCAACTTCTACAATCCACCAGTATCAGTAAATATGCACAATCTCTGCAGAAGTAAAAGTCATATAAATAACTTCACATTAAAGAGATCTGTAACTAATGAAGAAGTTTCCGCTAGCAAACAACTCTATATTTCACTATTTCATCCACAAACAAAGTGTCTGTATCTTCACCAAAGAGGACATTCTCAGTACAGCAGAATCCACCCCCTGTGAGAGTAGAACCCTCAGCCTTTTACATCAAAAGCAAGTACACTACCTGTTGTGCTATTAACAATGCAAGCCGACTCAGCATAAGCAGCACTAAACTTCTCCTCCCCTGCAGCTCTCAGCTCCTTGTAAAATCTACTCAACACTCAACTGTATCTTTCAACTTCACAGCACATGAAATCTGGAAAAAGCCAACATTTATTGGGGGGGCAAAAGCACAAAAAACAGGGACACATTTTAAACATTGCTTGTATAATCTTGGAAGGTTGCTAATATAAAATGCTATGTTACCACCATACATTTCACTGCCATGTCTTGAACCCAGGACACTGTGCAAAACAGTCAACACAACATACCACTATGCCAAAGCTGCTGTTTTATGAATAAGATGTAAAGAGATTATGAAAGAGAGAAAGACTGAAACTTAAATGACTACCATTTAGTGAATTCAGTTCTCACCATAGCTGTCAACCTCTGGTCTGTATTAAAATCACGAAAGTAAGCTTTTGCGAATACACATTCATCAACACATAAATGTTGAAGTCCTAAAATAGTGAAGAGTGAAAAAAGTGAAATCAGAATGTCAAATATCCTTTTTTGGCCAGCAGGGTGATCATGGGGATGAGAAAATAAATAATTTTCCCCACTGTAGTGCGGTCTCAGAGTTGGCATATTTAACTAGGGAGGTTGAGAGGTGCATGGGCACTTGCTCTCCTGCAAAAACGTTTTAAATAGTGTTTTGGTTTAGCTTTGTCCCATTGGGTTTACCTTACCTGTATGGTGCTGTTGTTTCTGGGAATACATTCAACATTGTGATTTTTGTGTTTTTCCTCCTTCTCTGTATTTAGATTTTGACATTCATGTGTCAATTACTTTGTATTCGCGAAAGTAACCTTTTGCAATTTTAATGTAGACCTGTCAATCTCTTAGCATAAAACACCTGGGCAAATCCAGTAATGGAGGAATACAGCCCTCAAACATATTCAGTGAATTCAGTTCTTACCATAGCTCTCAACCTTAGCACAAAAAACCTGGACGACACCAATAATGGGGGAATACAGTCCCAAAAATAGGGACACATTTCAAATATTCATCTTATAAACTAAGAAAATTGCTAGAATAAAAGGATTTGTGTTACTATGTACCTTCTGAAGAATATGAAGTCTGAAATTCAAATGCCTGTCGATTTTATTTATTTGACATTTGTTAACCAGGAAAGTCTGACTTGGAACAAAATCCAATTTTCAGCAGAGGCCCAGGGAGAAATAATTCAGACACATGTCTTTGTAACATGGGAGGACACCAGAGCAAACCCACACACAAACACAGGGAGAACATGCAAACTCCACACAGGTTGCACTTCAGCCAAGAATCAAACCAGAGAACCTCTAGCTGTGAGGCAACAATGCTACCACTGTACTACCAACTATTTAAGGAATTAAAAACTCAGAAATCACAGATTTTATGAGGAACAGAGCAGAACAAAATATGAGGCAAAATCTGCAAAAGTTTCACAAATGGTGGTGGGTAAGGAATTCAGGCTCTTGTTACCTGCACACAGGGTTCAAGCCTGAGGTATTCTCTAACCAGCAGGTATCCTGAGTTCTCTCTATAGCCACTAGTTGCACACACATAATTGTACCATTGTGGTTCACAGTTGGTGGGGGCTGCATTCTGATATCATGAGCTGCCACTGTCGCCGAGCATTGCCTAACATGCACAAATCCCTTTAGGTGCTGCTTAGCATTCATATTTAAGCAATGTTTATACTGACTAAGCATAGCTGAACACTGCTAAGCTTTGCTCAATTTTCATTTAAAAAATATCAGGATAATGACTTTATTAATCATTACTGACATATTAGTAAGTGTATATGATTTACTTTACATGACATCCCTCTATGTGCTTTCATTAAATTACCATGGGGTGTGACTATACTGTATGGGACACTTGTGTATACCTGGGTGATTTCACATATTATATGCACTCACACTTAGATTTTAAACCAGCTACACTACCCTGATTAACAAATGTCAATTACTACATAATTTAAAATTAAAATAATTTTAACACTGCTTTCCCATGTAAAAATAAAGTGCCTGTCTTGGTACTTGAACACCTGCATGCAAAGCTGGGACTTTAACCACTATGTTATCTCAGCATAAGGGTTTCAGTTGTATAGCTTATTTATCTCACATGGGATGTTTCAGAAATGCTGAACAGAGAGCCATAACGTGCACACCTGCTCAGCTATGCTTAAACATACCTTAGAATGCAAAAAATATATAATTTATAAACCAACTTTATTTACATGTATGTGTACTCCTTGCAATCACAGTAAGGAAAATTGTAAAGGGACACATAGAGACAGATTTTAATTATTGGTCTTACAAAGTTAGGAAGTGTGGCTGTGTTTTTCTAGCAAACCATTGTCAAATCACTCAGGGTTTAAGTCAGAACATACTGACAGACATTTGGATTTCAGACTTCATACCCTCCAGGAAATCAGTGCTACTGCAAACCTTTTATTTTATCAGCTTCCCAGGTTTGTCAGAGCAATATTTAGAAAGTGTCCCTATTTTTGTGACTTTGTCATCCCATTATTTATGGCTTTGTACAGCTTTCTTCTTCTAGGAGGTTGAGAAGTATGTGAGGCAGGCATCTGGGCATTATGCAGAAACCTGTACAGCTGATGGCTATGGCCATATGGCACTTTCAAATGGCAGACATTTGTGTTTCAGTCTTCATACCCATCAGGAGGTCCATGCTACTGCAAACCTTTTTTCTATCAGCTTTCTGGGTTTGTCAGTATAGTATTTAAAGAGTGTCCCTATTTTTGTGCATTTGTCCCCCCATCTACAGTTGACGGCTATGGCCATATGGCACTTTTACAATGCAGGGGGTGTGTGACAGAACATGTCACACACCCCCTGCATTGTTCTTGCTCCCCTATCTATTTCAGTGTCCACGGACACTGAAATGCTTTTAAAAAGTGCTGTACAGCACATTCTGAGTGCAGGGGGCATGTTAGATGTGCGTGCTCTGCTTAGACACACCCCCTGTACTCAGTGGTATTTGTGCCTGCATAGCTGTAACAGTAGCACACCTTCATGAATGTGCAAGGCGCGCTACTGCTGCGCTTGCACAGATATGGTCCATTCCATGTTGGAATAATACTGTTCTGACAATTTACTGAATCCTGAGGTTTATTTTCTTCACTTACCAGCATCACTGCTTCTGATTTCTCCATTTACTAAAGTAGGAAAGATAATGTCTGAAAATACATTCTTTTAACAGAATAAAAGAATGTACCACTCTGCTAATGTTCTTACCTACCAGGTTGTTTCTGTTGTATGATAAGCTGTATATAGTGAAGGAGTGTGCAGTGTTCTACAAAACTACAACAAATACAAAAGTAAGGTTTAACACAGAGGGACATGCCTGAGATGTTAAGAATTACCAGATAAATTAAACATACTTCTGTCCACTTATAGCCTCTCTTGTATGCTAGTATAATTTGATATTAATAGTAAAGTTTTTAATGTTTTATTTGTAAAATGTTATTTATTTACCTACTTTGTTAACTATGTTGGTGAGCTGGTCCATAACCATTTTCAGTTATGACCCAGGCCAATGTGCAGTTACAAATTTCAAACAATAATACTTGTTAGAGACAACATAATAATGGCATACTAATGATATAACATACTAATAGAAATATAAAAGCAAAACATAATAGATATTAGTTTATACAGAAGTAAATGAGGGAACAGCAATTAATTATATTCAAAGATTACAACAGTAGCATCTTATCATGGTAATACAAATTATATTTTAACAATATAGAAGTGCATGAGGAGTCAAGTATGATATATCATAAAGTCTGCCATAAGTGATTGCTGCTTGATGTCAGCTCAGAACAGTAACACTTGTTTTTGCTGTTAAAATGTAGTTAGCTGCTCTTTAAGCATGGCCAATTTCTGGATTTTTCAAATAGTTTGAGGAAAAGAGTTCAAAGTTGGTAGTACAAGTTTTAAGAAATCACTTTCATGCATAGCGTGGAGAAGTGGCAGTAATATTGCATTTTCTGAATATGACTGAAGGAAATAACTGGTGTGTCAATGATATGTTCTGTATATGACTGGTGAACAGCTTGGGTAGTTTAATAATGTGTATGTCAGACTTTTAAAGAGCAGAGTGGTCCTGGCAGTTATCGGCAGCCATTTTTCTTTTTGTAATAAGTAGCAGTGATGCCATCTTGGGCCCTCTAGGGATATGGAACTGTATATCATAGGTTCATAGTGAAGTAGCTGGCAATTAGTCTACAGACCATTACAGATCTAACCACCAAAAACCCCAGTTCAAAAGTTACCTACAGCATCAAACAGGGCAAGACAATATAGAGTGAGGGAGAATATGAGGTTGCCCATCCAATTACCCAGGTTTAACTTGAAGATGGCAAGGGTGCTACTTCACTTGACATTTAGTAAAATATTATTCCAGAGATGAAGAATACATTGGGATATGAATCTATCATGCCAAAATGCCTTCTTTATCCGTTGATAAAGATTTAGTTCTGTTAACCAGATATTTGAGCTACAATTTCTTCTGTGAAAGAATAGGATGTGAAAGAATATTGGATTTTTCATGGCTAAAAAGGCTAAACTCAGATCCCCATAGAGGAGTCTATAAATGACTGATTACAGAGAGAGATCTTTCAAGCCGAGTGATATATTTAGATAGATACATGCAGAAAAGACGCATCATATTCAGTAAAGGGTCACATGAAACATGAGAAAATCAGAATTAAGGACTTCTTTGAATTTCATAGAGATGCCTTTAGAAACTAGATGAGTCAGAAAGAAATCTTTCTGAACTACTGCAGAGATATGATGGTGAAAGGATAAGGAATTATCAACTAAAGTGCCTAGATCACTTATGACAGTGTCTGATTGGAGGAGTATGTCACTTGTATGATATGGGAAATGGTTTGTTTACATTTAATTTGAGATTATTGTTCTTCTACCAGTATTTAAGATGATCATCCCATTCTTTGACAATTTTGAGTTAGTGGAAGATAAAACAACACACTCAATTTACATTTGTCTGCAAATTTAGATAAATATAGGCCTGGAGAGTTGGCTTGAACATTTGAAAAATAGATTCCAGAAAGGAGAGAGCCCAACACTGAGCCATGTAGTACACTTTTTTACTGTGACCGTGGTAGTATAGGTGTGATTATAGAGCAAATAAGGATAAACTTATTTAAATTTGGCAATATCATTTGTAATGACAGGTCTTTTCTGGATTTTCGGGGAAACAGGTTTGGATATTTACATGCTAATATCAACAGTATAAAGGCAGCTTTTGTGATCATTTGTACAAGATATAAACTGTTTCTTGGCCTTTAAGCTAAGATCAAGTGCATTTGTGTGTGTGTGTGTGTGTGTGTGTGTGTGTGTGTGTGTGTGTGTGTGTGTGTGTGTGTCTGTGTGTGTGTGTGTGTGTGTGTGTGTGTGTGTGTGTGTGTGTGTGTGTGTGTGTGTGTCTGTGTGTGTGTGTGTGTGTGTGTAAATGATAGCTACTAATGAAATCTTATCTCTGAATATTTTTGTTCTATAACTGTAGGCAAAGTGAAATGGGGAGAGGCTGCCATGCTTAGTGAGGGGCTTGATTTCATCTCAACAAAGCATAGTAGTAGATTTTTTGCATTAAGTTACAAGTTGGTTTTCTTCCAGCCTTTTCAATAACAAATTGAAGTCATTTTGAAGCTTAACTTGCAATATGTAAAGTGAGTTGTCATAATACAGTACAATGATACTGTTTGCATAAAGGGCACCTTTTAAGCCTGCTAAGTGCAGTGAGGATGCTAACGAGTACAGTTCTTTGGACTGAGCCTTGTGCTACTCTTGCTATGCCAGTACCTTTTTCTGAGGAATGAGGTCCATACTTAACAGTAAAGCTTCTGTTGTTAAAGTAAACAGATAACCACTCTAGGGTTATGTTGCTCATACCAAAGTTAGATAGCATTTTGATTAGGTCATGGATGAATAATTCAAAAGTTAATTTTAAGTTAAAGAAGAAGATATCTGTTAACAGTTCTTATTCCTTAATTCAAAGATGGAGTTAGTTGCTCTAAGTAGAAATGTTTATATGCTATATTTGTTTTGAAATCCATGTTGCCTATCTGAAAGTTGGTCATATTTTGAGATACATTCTATTAATTGGCTTTACACTCACATTTCCCTTATTTAGCTAGCGGGCATAGTATACTAATTAGCATGTAGTCTAATGCTGATGAGGGAATATTAAATTTAATGACTGGAGCAACAGTTGCATGCTTCCAGGAGTAAGAGATCATACCTATTAGGTTGATAACGTGTTGTAGTTGTAATAGTTTGGAAATATATTTTATGGACATTTCAATACGTTTTTGGGTGCAGTGTTTTCTGTTTAACTCATTTGGTTATATCAGTATTCTACAGCTACTTATTTTACTAGGCCTTTTATCTTGACCTGAAAATATGAGCATGGTAAACAATTCTGGGGAAAGGTCTCTTCTCCGGTGCCAATGCCCTGGGCCTCCAATCTTCTTTTAACATGTCCTCTTCTGGCTATTTACTGATGTCAGACTTTGGCTCCCCAACCTCTTCTTTTTATACACCTTTTACTGACCTCATTTTATCATTGCCTCCAATGGCTGGCATTCAGAATGTTGTATATACTGTGTATAACTGTATATGTTGTTATTCTATAGTAATATGTTAAGAAAAAGTGTATGTTATGATGCTAACTCTGACAAAGAAAAGTTCTGACAAAAGAAAAAGCGCCTCATTCCTCATGGCGTATTGCAATGTCATTACCTGCAACACAAATTGAAGAACCTGGTGTGAAAAAACAGTGTTCAACATTTTTTTGCAGTTTTGGGCATTATAAACAATTGTAAAACTTGCTTGCTAACCATATGTGTCTTCCAATGTAGCCATAGTGATTGGGTACCCAAGATCAAAGGGAGCTGTAGAAAGACAAAATGTTGAAAAATGTATTTATTTGAGCCAGATGAGACATTTTTTAACCAATCAAATTTGTACAATACTTTATCAGAGTTTGATACGCACTTTTTTTGCAGAATACAACACATCCTTACACAACAATACTGAAATAACACAGAGGAAGTTTCTGAGGCAAATGGTTTCATGCTGAATCCCACTACTCCCTGTTTTCCAAATGAGTGAGTGCCTGTGCTCCTCTGATTCCCCACTGAGTGAATTTCCTTACTCTTCCATATTCATACCAAATGAGTTCCTCTGCTCCCCTCGTTTTTACACTGAGTCCCTCTGCTCCACTTTTTTTCCATAGAGTGAGTCTCCCTGCCCCATATTTTTCCCCTGAGTAAGTTCCCCTGCTACTCTGTTTTCACATTGAGTCCCTCTGGTTCCATGTTCTCCCACTGAGGCAGTATGCCCTGCTCCTCTGTTTTAACACCAAATGAGTCCCCCTGGTCCCCCTATTTTCACCCCATGTGAGTTCCCTGCTCCCTCATTCTCTTTATTATCTCTGTATGCTAACTGCATGGTTGCTCAGACTGGGAGGTATTAGGAAGGCTACATTACAGGTAGAACTTCATGATCTTGGTGTTAGTATGTTGTCTTTGATTGAAGACTTGAATCTTGATGTTCCGAGTCCAACAATATATGACTTAGTCTGACAATTAGCGCTGAGGACTAAGTCTATTAGGTGTTAATGAGCTGTTTCTTGTAGACAGGGTTTGATTTCATTTGCCTTCTGTGTGGGTGCACACAAATTACTTAACCAAGCAGTGCTCTGGGGCCATTGGTTAATTAGGATAGGCTCCTCAATGTCCCCCTGGTCAGCATAGCTAGTAACTACCTACAGACCTCTGTGCTTGATCAAATCTCATCTGAAAATAAAATGTTTCCTGATTTTCAAGTGACAAGTTGTAGAACACACAAACTTATGGCTGTTCAAAACTAACATCTTCTGCACATCAGAAAGATATACCAGTAGAATGACATTTCCAGTACCCCTCTGTGGTGAGTCATGCTATGGTGCCTCAGTCATACCATCAGCTATTTATACAAACACTAAGCACCAGGATTTTTTCCCAAATCCCAGAATTCTTAGCTAATCTCATATTATGAATACATATGTTTAAAGTTTAATAAATCGTCCCTAACAAAAGTAATTGGGGATGAAGTGTTATAAAACTTACTATGTACCAAACACAGCAGCAAACTAAATGAAAATGAAACTGAGTATTGTATTTCTGTTCTTGTATAATGCTGACTATATCTATAAATGTTAAATGAATGGGGCTTTGATGAAAGATTAATAACTTACTGTCAAGGCATGGAAACATCAGAGGTAATTATGATAGTAGCTGATGGGTACAGATGTGTAATCCCTACATAGGTGGCATGTGAGGCTTTGCCCAAATACAAAACCACATTTCATTAGGAGTCCATTTATATATTAGTCTTCTGAATGGGTGTCAGTGTATTTTGTACTGAAAGTACATTTTATATGAGTATATTATGGACCAGTCCCAACCCCTCCGGCAAATGATAAAAAGGAAGCACAAGATTGCGGGTAGGTGTCTATGAGAATGTGACTGCTGCTACTGTGATGTCTTCCTACTTCCAGCCTTAGCAAAACATTTTAATACCTCAGTTTTCCTCAGTAGGATGTCATAGTGGTAGGACATTCAGTACTGTTTCCTCACGTTGCATAGTTCCCCAGTTTGGTTATTGGTCATAGTGCTCTGTTTGTGGAGTTTGCATGTCTTTTCTGCATCCAAATGTTTTTTTTTTTTTTTTTTGGCCTGACATTTTGGTTAATTCCCATATCCCAAAGGTATGGTATAGGTGAACTGCTGTTCTTTTAAACTGCCTGTTAACGGAGGTGTCATGTGGCAGTGAGTAAATGTGTACCTCCCAAGATAGTCTGGTGCCCTACTGATGATTACTTTCACTGCCTTGTGCCCAGTGAGTGCAGAGTTAGGCTGTGGCTCCCCATTACCATCAACTAGATTAAATGGGTAATTAAAGAATGAATGAATGAATGAATGAATGAATGAATGAATGAATGAATGAACAACTGTTCCTCAGTACTGAATTTTTCATCAGTTACATTTTGTAACAGAAGAGCAGTACTTACATGAGTGTCACAAGGGTGCACAATTCATGGTAGTATCTTTCCTTTATTTTAAAATTTTTATTGAAGAAAACCATATCAGGAGATTCAGGTAAGGGTCCCACCATATCACATTGCTGTCTTGACTGTGAGTTGAACAACAGCTCAGTTTTGTAAGTCAGACTCCTAGAAAATTATCACTAACAAAGTTCTTACTAGCACTGTGTATTCATTTTCAAGATGTCATATATTGTTTTAGTGTCCATGCATGTGTGTGTGTGTGTGTGTGTGTGTGTGTGTGTGTGTGTGTGTGTGTGTGTGTGTGTGTGTGTGTGTGTGTGTGTGTGTGTGTGGTGGGAGGGGATGCTGGCACACATAGAGATGTATGTGTATGTGCAAGTAAGCTGTGATTTTTGCATGATTCACAAACCTACAGTTATTGATCTGACATATCTGTTTTCTATACTGTCCATCTCCCTCACCCAGTTCATGAGAACCTGAACTATGCCCCTCTAGTCAGAGTGTAATAATTCCACACTGTATTTTAGCCAACAACTAGGCTACCTTCCAGCAAAAAAAACCTATAACAATATAATTTGGCATAGATTGCCATAGTTTGTCATAGGTCTGTACACATTAAAAACTAAAACCAAAACAAAAATAACCACATCTCCAAAAATACAAAGCTCACATAGGCTAACTGCATTTTAAAGACTGCATTCTACTTTCCTTTGCCTTGTAATAATTATAGTGTAATGTCACTATAGTATGAAGCATAATTTGAATATGCAGTAGTAAATCATGGTAATGTACAAGTAATATTAATACAAAAAGCAAGTGTTCCATAATAGTATATAACACCAAGTAAGGAAAACTGCAGAATAGCAGTGCCCATTTCATTAAAGTGCTGCCTTTTTGTATTGTTAATATTATTAAAATTTACAAAGGCATGGTGCAGATTATATCTTTAAAAGACAAAAGGAATATGCATGCATGCATACATCTTTCTTGTTTGAAATTCAGAAGTTGATTGAAGGTGTCTGAATCAATATTCAGACGAATCTTTAAATGCTTTCCAATCAAAACTAACAAAGGGAGCGTGAATAGTGAAATGCAATGATCTTCTGGACTCTACAAAGATCTTAATAATGAGCTAACAGAAAAAAGGAAAGTTGTTCAAATGAATCTTTCTCAAAGAGCAAGCCGGTCTGCACTAGTTACTTATTAAAGTGAAATAATAGGTGCCAGTCCACCATATCAAAATCAGATAAAAGAAATCCATAATAACAGAATATCACAGAACTAGTCTGAGAGTCTAAAAATGAAGATTTGCCATTGTAATGAACTCTTGCTGGTGTTTCTATACAATCATAAAAGGGCTCTGTCAGATACCCTTAGATATTATAATCATGCTATTAACTATAAAAAGAGTGTCAAATAAGCAAAAAAAATGTGAAGTAAGAAATATTTCTAGGTTGCATATAATAAGAAAACTAGAAAAACAGTGCAAGAATTTATGAAATTCTATACTTCAGCTTTCATCTGTTATTTTTTTGAAGTGCAAAATATTTTCTTTTTCTTAATAAGACAGACTATCTAATCCAACAAAGCACATTTTTCAGGTTGTACTACAGATTGCCCAAGATGTTATATCTCTAGTTGCCTGTTGGTGAGTGAAACTGCTTGAGTAGTTAAACTCTCTGATGCTCATATATACTTCTGATGAACTACAAGTAAAATAAACCTATATGTATTAATTCTGAGGAGAGGAAATGGGCAGGTGTATGTTTGTACTAGAAAGACCACCTTTCATATGCAATGACACCTGAATGACTGGAGGAACACCAGACATAACCCTGGAATGGTGGCAGTGACATAAATAAGTTACTGAAACACAGGGAACATTTTAATAAACCCAATGCATCCAAAAGAGTACAACAATGACTCCATCGCTTCCCATATTAAAATAGTCCAGAACACTCAATGCACAGTTCAAGCACAAATTATAATGAAGTATCCTCACGTGATGTTCTCAGGGCTGTTAATTAATTCCCGTATTCCACAGGAACATCTATATAATAAACAATGCTAACACTTTCGTGCAAAACACTCCAAACTAATGCAGGTACGCAGAAAATAAAAACAGTTTCTGCAGTGAAAATCCTGAAGTACACATAGTCCCTTTCTAAATCTCATGGGTGCATCAGTAGATGCCATACAGCATTATTAAAGGGTTATACATTATTAGCAAGTACTAGAGCCTGAAGGAAAATCATGGTGATGTTTACATACCTGGTATGTATAACTGAAGTCCATTTGCCAGTAATGATGGCAGTAGCTACCATGACTGTATGGTGTTGCCAAAGGATATTTAAACATTGACAGCATAACAGTGACCCACCCCATATAGCTGCATGTAGCAAATGTAGTCCATTACAGAAGGCATAGAAAAAGATGGACATTTAGGACTGCATGGAAAATTAGCAAACATAAGTGTTTGATAACTGCCTCTGCCACTGCCACAACCAAGGCAGAGTGTCATGGCAAGGATGACCTCATGAGTGTCATGCTTCAATGTATCAGTCAGAGCCTGCTAGGGGGTGTCAGTCTGCACTACTCCCAATAGTACTTGGGGGACATAGGAAGGCTATGCAGGGCAGACTCATAAAAGGCATTTCTCTTTTTTTAATTTCTCCTAGTCTTTTGGGTTTCTAATAACATGAAGAAATGGATCCCATTCCTAAGTCAAAGTATGATTACAGTTCACGAAATTAGCATTGTTTCAGTCTTTGATGTTAGTCAGATATACTCTTCACAGCACCTGCAATGTGCTACATAATGACTCCTTCTGCAATTCATATGGAGTTACATGTATTGTAACATATTTAAGTATGATTATAAATTCTTTTTTACAAGACCCGTTACTCCTACTCCTATTGGAAATGTCCAGATATCCCTCTTCCACATTTCTCTTGTCTGTGCCTACAAATCCTGGTATTTTATGACTTTGTGTTTCTCTGTATGTAAGACACTGTAGTCAATAAGTGTAGCAGTTTCAATGATCAATGCTACTCATGTCTTCTTTTCATGGACTACTATATCTGGTTTTCTTGCATCTGTTTTTTGAACTGTTGGTAATGGGTGGTCTCATGTGATATAAACTTTAACATTTTCTGTAATGCTCTGTGGCTCATGTTTCCAGTGCTTCTCAGTTACTTCAGTGTTATAGTGTTTCATTACCCCCAATGCAACAGTCTTGCCACATTATTATGCCTTTCAGTATACAGTCCTTCTACCATTAGTATATCATAACCATCAACAAGATATGCAACTGTTTCCAATTCTGTTTTAAAAAACCTACATTTGTCTTTCTCCCACATGTTCAATGGACATTATAAACCAACATGTGCATAGTCCACTATCTTGGGCCGCAATATTAATGCTTCATCTTTTGGTTTAAACTCACCTCTCCTTAACCATTCCTGTATTCAGTCCTGAGCAATATGAGGTTGGTCCAATAGTTTTCTATACTTGCAACTATATTTATGCATTTTCCACATTTCTTGCCTTCTCATCTGATCCTTCACTTTATATTCTCTTTTGTTTTTTGGCATATTCAGTAGCTGTCCAATTTTTATCTACTTTTGGTTTGATTTCCATTCCCGCTTGACACCGACTAAGTGGGGAAGTCATGTTAGACTTATTCTCCTCGTGTTTAAAAACTTTCACTACATATGGATCTTGTGAGGTCAGCAGATATGTGTGGAGTCCCACAATTGCAGATCTATACAGGTAGTCAATTTCAAGGAGGCCCATACCTCCTTCATAATGGGGAATATATAGTCTTGGTATACAGTGATTTTTTTTATAAATCATTTGATGAGCACAAAGCAGCCTTCTTCTTTTCCTGTCCAACAAATCCAACACATTTTGGGGCCAGTCAGTCACTTCAAAACTGTAAGTTAGGACAGGAAGAGCAAATTGTTTTATAGCTTGGACTTTGTCCCTAGATTTCAACCCTGTTTTTAATATTAATTTTAGTCTTCTAAAATATTCCTTACAAAATTTTATTCATTTATTTATTTATTTTATTTAATATAAAATAATATATTATAATAATAAAATATAAAATAAAAAAATAAAATAAATACGTTTTATTCACATTTGCTCATAATTTATTGTTGAGCTTTTAATTCCAAAATATTTATATACTCACTCTTGCTTGAGTTCTTCTACATCACATTCCTGTCCCTGACTGCTGTTTTTCTGGTGCTGCAGTTTTTCTGCTTTAAAGGTTGCTTTTGCACAGTTATCAAGACCAAAATGATATTCTTAAATCATCTGACTCTCCATTGGTTGTGAACTTCACAGTGGTACCTGAGACTTTCTATCACCAACATAACCTTGCATGGCCCACATGCAGTTGCCTTTTACTTCCTAGAGCTTTTTCGTGATACTCTGCATCAGGGGAGGATGTGGTGCTTTCATACAAGTAACATGGAAGCCAAAGCATATGGCAGTTTAAAGCCATCTTCAGGAAGGATGTCTAACCACAGTTATAATGATTCCCACTCCAAATGTCATGACTTTGCTGCTATATCTACAGCCATGTGCTTGTTTGTTGTACAAATTGTAAACGGCCATGATCTGTTTGGACTGACAAAGGTCTCTGTGGATTTTTACTGTACCTCTGATAACACATAGCAATAAACTAGAACTTCCTGATGCATGACAATCAAGGGGCAGCAGGGGGTAGCAGCATATGTCTACAACAGCTGGACAATTCCCAAGAACTACCCATTGCCTAGCTGACTGAAGAAGGTAGTAGTGCAGTGCTACACTTCTGGGCAGTCGGACAGCTGTTTCAGAAGGTGCCATACACTTGTGTGCCTTAAATGACCACATTAATTCAGTGAATGTATTCCCCTGCAATTACAAATACATTATTTCTTGCTGAACGTTAGAATGAGCATAAACACTCCCAGAAACAGATATTGTATGGGATGCTGGTGAAAGAATATTTAGCTTTCTTACTAGTCTTGGATACAGAATGCATGTTTGAGTACCCATGTCTCTTGAGCTGCTGGTCTGGTATGATAAGGTGCTTGTGACATGTATTTAAATGAATACTGGACTGGAAGATAGATATTGGGTACATCTGACTAGACCTATTTCAATGACTTTTTTAGTTAATGTAAAAAAGTTAAACAGAAAGAAAAATCAGTGAGGGAATTGCTTTTGTAGGAAAGAAAGAAATGAGCATTTATTTTGTTGAGACAATCTACCTCTGAAGTAGCGGTTGTCTGTGTGAAACCACCATGCATGGGAGAGGTTAAGCTGTGCACCAGGCATGTAGAAACTTTTTATTGGAGTTGCAACTTCGGGTCAGATATTCTCCATTGATGTGCTGTGTTGTTTATGGAGTGTTTCAGATGTTCTGATGTAACAATTAATCAGGAAAGATACAGCTCAAAGAAAAGCTACGCCAGAGTCATGGAATGTAGAACGGATATTGTGGAGTGTGCTTGGTAATAAACTGGGCTGAAGGGGTGTGTAATCAGGAGCACAAAGATTACCCTGCATCATCAGTGTATTAATGTGTTAGTGTCTGGATTAAATAAGTGAGAAATAGTACAACGCAAATTCACCGACAGGGTGATGAGTGAAGGAAAAAGGAAGGTCCAAAGTATTAGTACCACAGCCATGTTAGCTAATTTTACTCATTGCAATATTGCTTGGTAACTTGAATATTCATTTATGGCAAAAAAAGAGCAATACATTAGATTTGTGCCTTAGTAGCTACTATCTCTGCATTATTTTCCTGAAAGCAAGGGCACTAATTCATAATAGGTGGTATATAAAAATGTAAAATGCTGTATAATGGTATCTAATTGCACAGAATGCTTTAATTTTCTGGATGAGAAATGTTTTGTTGACATGCAACAGTAAGATGTAATTTGTAATCAGAAAATGTTTCCTTGAAATGTAGAATTTCTGTCCTTAAGAAAACTAGATAAATAAAACAAACTGTAGACGGCTGGCTACTGGGTATATAGTGTAAACAGAAAGATTCACTGAGTGTTTAACAGTTAATGGTGCCTTACTGGTTTCAGTAATTTTTATCACTAAGGTCTCAAAAGAAGAATGACCCCATTAGCAATGGGCCCATTATGTCTGGGTTACTGCAGCAGTATATATAATCAGAGGTGTATTTGCCATTGACTAACACCTAGGAGGTGCAGAGAGTTCTGGAGAGAATATATTTATAAAATGGGCCAGGAAAACCAATGAATCAGATTGCTAGTTACTTATGCATCATATGTATGCCTTGTACAGAAGGAAACAGATGCACACCACCTGGACCTTGCATTCAGACACACATCACTTTCCCTGTCAGTCTTCAGAATTTATATGGTAGTATTCGTTTTTCTCACCACTAACTCCAACCTGCAATGTTAGAAGTCTCTGCTGTCAGCTGAAAAAAATATCTCTGCTAGAAGGTCAATGAAACATACTTTTTGAAGCATTGTTTACAACTGTCTCTAACATTACAAAAACATAAGCTGGGATTTACAGCCATGGTTTGCAGAAGAGTAAATCACCTTATCTGTATCGGGTGATTTGAGATTCTCTGATTTAATGTGTTTCACAGACATGCACAAATGCAATATTGCTGGATCTCATTAAAGTACAATTTGCATGCTGTTACCTGAAAGATCACATACTAGCACAACCCCCCAATAGACACCCACAAATTTGCGCACATGCACACATGCACAAAACACACACTTGTGCACAACACACATACATGAATAGACACACACACACACATACACACACATACACATATACACACGCACAAATACACACACACACACACACACACACACACACGCACACACACACACACACACACACACACACACACACACACACACACACACACACACACACACACACACACACACACACACACACACACACACACACACAGACACACACGCACTCACATAGATGCATTCATGCACACACATCCAGCGCCAGAGCACTCTGCATTCACAAACTCCCATCCATACCAGGCACTGGTCATGTCAGGTAGTGCCTATACAGCACACAAAGACACACATATACATATATACACTCACAATGTGCATTCATGCACATATTCAGAACCCTTTCAAACACATTCACTGAGATCACAAAATATGATTGCTGGGAAATTACTTTAAATATCATGAGAGAGAAATTGAAAGATGCCTGTGCCATTCATGGCAAATATTTTTTTCTTTAGGATGGCAAGCCCTCTTCATGATCACATATGAGATGTAAGCCTGCCATCTCCAGAATGTATATATACCAACTCCATAGTCATGCAACAGTGGGGAAAGCAGAAACTCCTCATAACTGTATACCTGCTCTTGAAATACCTTTATTTTACCTCTGATAAGGTGTGACTATACATAGGACAGCTCATTCTCACACTTTTCTTGTATCCACATAAAAGATATGCAGTAACATACCCTCACATACCCACATGCTGCATTGTATGATTTAACAGGATCCACAGGATGAGTGGAGTGAAGTTGCCTTCCCATGACATGCCCAGATTCTCACCCATTGAAATGCATAGGTATAGGTTCATGTGAACAAACTTCCACATGCACTTACACATTTTGTGCATTGTTCTTATTCATTTATTTATGGTTTGTTAACTGTGTACATGGGCTGTTTAAGGATCTTTTAGCAACTACCTGGGTGATATTGTATATAATTAGAATAACTGTGAAGAAATTATTCAACACAATACAGTACAGTAAGATTATGGATGTGGTAACACAGCAGGATATACTTATAGAAATAATATATTTCCATATTTAACAGATATTTAATAAGTCAATGGTAAATAACACAGTAAAATGACTTAATTAAAGTATTATATCCTATGGATCTAGCAACAACAATGGGGGCTTGAGAGGCAAAGAGGTAAACAGAAAGGTATATTTTAGATGACATCTCTAAGGTAAGCATGTATGTATATATTCTTGCTCTAGATGGAACTTTTTTTTCATTATGGCTGGGTAGACTGCTTCATGATGTAGGAATAGACCTGAGAAAGGATTTTTCACAACCAGCAAGAGTGGAATGGGCTTGGTTTAGTTTTATCAAGTCATTGTATCTGACAAAGGATGCTGAATCATGTTCTACAAGTTTATTAGCTAGAGATGGGCAGTAATGATCTTTAAGCAGTTTGAAAATATGAGTATTGAGGAAACAGGTGGATCTTGAAATGACTGGAAGCCATTTTTAATTTCTGAATAATGGTGCAATGGTGTTCTGTGGAATGCGCGTGCGTATGAAACATGGAATTTTATTTTCTGTAGTTTGCAATGACATGGTATTATGGCGTAACTGATGGGCAGTGATGGGTAAAGCATATTCAAGTCTATTAATCAGTACTTGACAGCAATGGCCTGTCAAGTTCCAACAGTAAGTAGGTATGATATACTGTTGGCTATTTTCAGTTGTTGTTTTGCTTTGGTTATAGAGACTTGAATGTGATTATGAGAGTGTTATCCAATCTGTGGTGTAAAGAAATGCAATGGTAATGGGGTCAGCTATGCAAGGAGTAGATACAGTGATTTACCTTTTTGCTGCACCAATAAACTTAACTGGGTATGTAGTATTGTTGATGACCAATTTGTTATTTGTTGGACAATTCCAAATAGCTGAGAAATAATTGTGTGGCTTTGTGGATAGCTGAGAAGTGGATTTGTCTACCCTATCATTATTATGCCATCTGCATCCAAAGTGATATTGTGTTAGGCATATCCAAATGTGAAGTGTTTATGTAAAGGGAGAAGATAGTGGACTCAAGACCGAACTTTGTAGAACCCCATTAGGGCAAATTTTCTGTGACAGGGAAAGAGTCTCTTTGTATAATAGAGAATGTTCTGTCCAATAAGTAGCCTCTAGACCACATGACAACTTCGGGGGAGAAACCATAATCAGTAAGATGTTTCAACAAACAGTCATGTTTGACAGTTTCAAAAGCACTTTTTAGATCAAGAAATATAGTTCCAATAGGAAGTCCTTTCTCCATATTTGTGAAGATTTGTGATGTAGTGAGACAACTGCTGACAAAATACTGCACATAGGATGGAAGATGAAAAATGTCTGTCTGTTAACAGAATGCATTTTGGATGTACTCAAGTCAATGTTTAGATATCATTTTTTTCTAATGTTTGGTTAAGGGATAAATATTGATAATGGGTCTATAACCAAAAGAAGAATATAGGTGATGGGCTTTAGGCAGGGGAATAACAAGAGCATGCTTAAAACTAGGAGGTCAGATTCTTGTTGTGAGACATAACTTCAATAAACACACACACACACACACACACACACACACACACACACACACACACACACACACACACACACAAGGATTAGGCAGGATGTGCAGGGGCAGCTTTTTACTGTGCTACAGTTTTACTTCCTAAGCAGTACACTGAGATGCAAAATGCTCTAATTCGTATAGGACCCACCCACAGACTACCAGATTTGCACAATGGCTCCAGGGGCAGTCACCCCCTCCCCCCTCACTTTTATTACAGTGCTTTTTTTACCAATATTTTTACATAAAATGTTAAATAAATAATCAGCTATTAACCATGAATGTCAAATGCAGTTCTAACTGTAAATGCACCAAGTACTGAGTTCCATGGTAAAAAAAAATATTTAATAAAAAATACTTCAGAATTGCTTTTAAAATCAGCACAGAATACAAATGTAGGTGACTTAAAAATAAGCCCATTATTCCATGCTGTTTTAACCACACACTGGTTTACTTAGGCTTTGGGCCAGTAGAGTCAGTAGCCTGTCGTAGGATCGCAAGAGGTATACTTGGTTGATGACCCATGCAGGAGATGAAACATCCAGGAAATAAAAGCAGAAAAGTTCACACTTACTTTTACTTCACTAGGAGTTCTTTGTGCCCTCTTTATTGAAATGTGTAGCAATAGGGAATGGATAAAAGAAGCTTTACAGATAACTAATCTGGAACAAGATTATTATAGGTGGGTGTACTGGCTGAACTGCCTCCAAAAAAAAAAAAAAGAACAAAAAAAGTGAGATGAGAAGATAAATTTATGTCACAGTTATATATTTATTCATTCATTCATTCATCTGAAACAACTAAATACCTGAGTTTATAGTCACTGTCCTACAAGTGGCTGTAATTGATGGTGTGTTTGTGTGTGTGTGTGTGTGTGTGTGTGTGTGTGTGTGTGTGTGTGTGTGTGTGTGTGTGTGTGTGTGTGTGTGTGTGTGTGTGTGTGTGTGTGTGTGTGTGTGTATGTGTGTGGGTGATAAAAATAAATTATCGTGGGCAGTAGTTATTTTTTGTATTATATTCTGGTATGTGACGTATATACAATCAATAAAGTTCTTTAATTGCTGGGTTCAAAGTTTGTATGTGAATGAGCAGGATTCACACTGTTGTCATTCATTCACAATAGGCAATAATTATTCAAGCTTTGCAGACGCACTGTGCATTTGAGTGGAGCTAGCTGTAATACTTTCCTGTGGCTATTTTATGATAAGTAGATATCTGAGATGTGAGGATTGTCTATGATGAAAATTATTAAGTGTGAGTGAAGTGAGAGATTGCAGTGTTTGTAAAGAAAAAAACAAATTGGTCATACATTTTTTTCATTTACCATCACAGTCTGACATGAACACTGTACCAAATAAGTGGTTGTCTGTTACAGTCTTGGAAGAATAATTTGAGACATAGCAGAGGGTCACATAGAGTAGGGTTGAAATGTAGCAGTGCTTGGTTCTCTGGTTGAGTTTTTTTTTTGTGATGTTTTTGGTGTGGAGTCTGATTGCACTCCTGGCATTGTCTAGGTTTAATCACCCTATGTGCTTTGAATTCTTCTCCCAGACCCTCAGCTGTGTAATATATACCTCTGGCCATCTGCACATTTACTTTCATCCCAATCGAACACCAGAGGGGTGTACAGAATATAACTATGTTTCCTTGAAGGGGTACGTGGCTAGCATTATTCCCAAAATGGATTTATTTGTCCTTAATTTGTCTTCTCAGTTTATCGTAAACTACTGTTTTATAAGCTTTTAATTTTAAGCTTTAGATACAAGTTGTTTTTCCTTGAAAAGAAAAATAAGACTGAATCATTTTACTTAGCCATGATTTTTCTATTCAGACCATCATTAAATCAAAATGTTGTAAGAAACCTTTAAAATACACCAGAGAGCATCTAAAAACCATATAACCACTCCTCAACGTAATACAGTTGCATCCTCTAGACTTACTAGAGGAGAATTTTGATCAGTTAGCATATGATAAAAGCATGCGGAGAAGCTCAATATGATAAAGTGTGATCAAGCAAGAAAAAGTACTCTATCTGAATAGTGTGGTGTAAGACTGATTAGAAAACAGAGGAAGGGCACTGGGTGAAGTGCGGGGGGACTAATTTGTAACAGGGGGTCAAAGGAGTCCTTTGTCTAGGGATCCATTTCACTTAAGGGTGGCTTTGATGATTGCAGACAAACATGGTAAAGTAGCTTTAATTAGTGGTTGCATACCTAGGCAATCAGTGGATCAAAATGAAAATACTGCCATCTGTTTTTTGATCACAGGTAATGGTCATTGTCCTGCTATAATAGAGAACCACCACATTCTAGTCAGTCCCACCCATTCAGTTGCTTCCTGCAGCACCTCTTGCTTGGGGGTCACCATTCATCACTGCCTGGCACCAAACTCTTGCTTCACAGTAGCAGACATGCTCACTATCTGTGAATCCCTGCCATTACATATTGAGCCCCAAGTTTCAACCTACTGTCCATGCACGACCAGCAGCACCACCATATGACCTATGAGACTGGCTTTGTTCATCCCAAATCCAAAAATGTGATTCAGGAAAAATAACTGCAAAGTGATATTCACAAATGGAGTTATACAACAGCCTACAGCACAGCACAACAGAGTCTCTAAAATATAGTCTGAAAATTTCATACCAAAACTCCACATATATAATCATTCATGACAATTCGTTAAAATGGGAATTAGTAAAACATGAATGAGATATTTTATTTTATATTTATCAAATACAATAACTGTCAAACAATGTTATGAATTAAAATTTTCAGCATATTATATGTGGACCACCAATAGCTATACTGTCACACAAATTTTCAGTAACTTGAATCCAAGATGCAGTTAAAGAAAATGATTGTGAAATGCTATTTCCAGTCATTTAAGAAAATGACTGTGAAATGATGTTTATAAAAAGAGTTGCATAATAGCAAGCAACAGTTTGACACAAAGATCCATGTCATCCTAAATTTCCACATTTTTTACATAGTTAAAAAGCTGCAACCTTGACAGCTGTGATTCAACTAAAAACAGTAAGCAATAAACTATGAAAAGAGAGATTTGTTATATCCATAATTTTAAACAAATACCAATAACTCTGCCAAAATCTGTGATGCACCCCCACCTGAACTATAAGGCTGATTTTGTGCAACTTTGATCCAAAACATGAGCTATGAAAATGACTATGAAATTACTTTTACAAATGAAACAAAAGAGTTTGACAGAAGTGCTCCACAAATGACTAACATAAATTCTATACCACAAATCTGCATAGTTAAAAATTATAAAACCTGCATGTCAATCAATTGTTTACAGTGTGATTGGGGGTATTGTACACTAGAACAGGGTACAAGCATACAATTCAAAGTAGAAAACTAAAAGATACCCAATTTATAAATACAGTGAAGTACCTGGGGTTGCACATGTTATAGATGTTACTACACACCCGGGGGCTTTTAACGCTAGTGGTAATATCTCTGCAATGTACATCTTCCTGTGCCTTATTACATATGTATGCATAGTACACAAAGTGGTCAAGGCAGAAATACTCACAAGAAAGGATAAGATAGGGTGAGGTTATATTTAATTAATGATCCTTTCATTGCAGGCATTTGCTGTTACAGACACTGAAAGGGCATATCAGGGCATCATATGTCAGATAAGTCTGGCTTTTTAGCAATAAAGAATGAAAAAGAATTAGTTAAGCCATTGGTTTGTAGTCAAAAGGTGGACAGGCTGAGCAGCAGCAGAGGAAAATAACCACAATTTTGGAGCAAAAGGTTTAAGCAAGGGAATGAGTTCTAAAAGCAAACAGAACACAAACTTGATGCAGAGGATGTGGCCAGAAGTATTATACTATTCATGAGCATTACACAGAGAAATAACCCATGAAGGTGGCAAAATCACTACTGGCCATGGAAAGGGGTTGAATTCTGAAAAGTATCATTGGGTGGTTTAGGCAAAACAAAGGAAGTGTTCAGTCAACGAAAGGAAACTAGGAATTAGACTCTGATAGACAACCAGATGAAGTGGCCTGTAATTCAGAAAATGAGTATCTGTGGCAAAAGACTGCAGAGTGGTATAGCCAGTCACTGTAACCAGCTAGTGACATGCAAAAACAAACAAAGTGCTCAAGGAGAAAAGGATGGACTTAGGAAAAATGAAATTGTGTTTCAAAGAGAAAATGTGAGATCAGAACCACGGGGTATGATTTATAAAGTTAAAAGCTCACTTTATTTAAAAACAGATCATAAATGTTTCCTTAAATGAACTAAAACAGAAATTGTAAAGGCCAACATTTAAGTACTAAATACATGCTACCAAATGACCAATCAATTCCTTAATTCATGAATATGTATGTGATGAAAAGAGGTACTGCCAGCACAGCTAGCTGGAATTTTGTAAATAATTTTGCTAAGTTTGTAGCTATAATAAAATAGCTAAAAAATTTGCAGTTTGCTCTGAGGGAAAGGTTAGTTTGCTTTATATTTGTTGTATTCTGTATTGCTTTATTGCCTTTTTCTATTTTGTATACTGCGATTTGCTTTCTTTACACTGTGTTTTACTTGTATTCTGCTTTTAACTGCATATTAAAACTTGCAAAGATACCGCAGCTCTCTCTCTTGTGAGTCAGACAGAAATTAGAACAGGTCAATTAAGGAGTTACACATAAGATAGAAGAGGTCAGTTAATGTTAATCATCTGTGAGCTGAGGGAGTGAAGCTAGGAACTAAACCTTCTATTTAAGGGGTAAAATAAAACATTTTAGAGCTTTACTGGAAAGGCTCACCCAGACTCAGCTGCAGTTTGCTGTGAGGGAAAGGTTGGTTTCCTTGTTACTTGTTGTATTCTCTATTGCTTTATTGCCTTTTTCTGTTTTGTATACTGTGATTTCTTTTCTTTACACTGTGTTTTACTTGTATTCTGCTTTTAACTGTATATTAAAACTTGAAAAGAGACCACAACTCTGTATCTTGTGAGGTCAGACAGAACCCCCTCCCCTCCCAACTGGTTACTGTTGTGTTCTTTAAAAACACTGTCTTTCTAGTTGCCTGTCCCTTATGTTAATTTGACCATATATCTCATTTCCTCTCTGCTTTTACTTGTTGGTGTGAGTAAGTGAAAAATTATCATTTTGTGAAATCACTCCCCTTTAACTATTTAAATGTATTGGCCATCCTACTGTATTCCATAGTACCAGAATAAAAAAAGTGACCATCCCCTCTCAATCTATATTGCTGTTTTAAAAATAGTGACTTTCCGCTTAAACTTTACTGTTTAGACAGGTAAAACTTAAGTTACCTCTTCTCACTTCTAACTCCTCTAGTGCACACTGCAGTGTTTAGGATAAACCGTTTTTTTTCATCTTACCTTTAAGCATCTATTGCAAGACCATCAGTTATTGGGGAGCCCACATTCTGCCTCTCAGTAGTCATCTTGGGATTAATGCTTCTTTTTTCTCCTGGTGAGAGAAGGAGTGCAGTTACATTATTTCCTGTAGACTGCTGACCACCAGAAAGCTTAATAACTGCTTTATAGGTGACAGCTTGGAATCTGTGCTTATATTCTGATCCTGGTTAGAGTAGGAGCAGAGTGCATTGATTCCTGACTCGTTCTGGTTGGAGAGTGAGTGTCTGTGCTTAATGTACCTGATTGGTCTGGTTGCTTTTAGAGGCATTAATCAGATAAAGGCTACAAGCCTGCAGACCCTTGCAACATCTGGGACAAGACTGGATCACCAAACAGGCCGTGGCCTGCTTCTCTTCTTGGGATTGGTGCTAACATTTTGTTTCTGGTCAGAGAAAAAGCAAAGGAGTATTGTATCCCAACAGAGTGAACCTGTGCTGAAACCAGCATTAGTAGTAGCCAGGCAGTAGCCATTCATATGACTCCCCTCTTTTCAATATTCTTGACAAGCTAATTCTTTATTTTCAGTAAGTGCTGCTTGATTTCTTCCTAATTTTAGAATATCTGCATAAATAATTCATCCTTAAATTTTCAGGGTCTACATATTAGTTTCCTCTCAAGTGTTTGGCAGTGCTTTTTACAGACTCAGACACTTTGAGTGACATTTTTCCCATAAAAGGCTTCAGTACTTAATATATTGTGCTCATATCCAGGCATGTCTAAAGGTCAATTCCCTGTGCTTTCTCCTGTCAACCTGGTGAACTTGGGCATCCTGAAGCAATGTAGCAACTGCTTCATGTACACAGACAATCATCTCCTTTTATCTCCCAACACTATGTCTTGTGAGAAATGCACACATATAGCCAAATTGGAAGCCAAGCACTCTCTAGCCAAGACTGGATTAGCCAGTCAAGAGGAGAAGGTTAACACCTGCACCACACCACATTCAACACATAGCAGTCCAGAACATACACCATCACAACCCTCACATAGTAACACAAAACACACACCTACTTTCATGGAGGCTCAAAATAAAAATCTGTCCAAACAACAGAGACTTCAAGGCAGAAATGCAAACAACCACCACATCCCAACACGAACCATGAGACACATAGCTCAAATAAACAGTGTGCCACTCAACTAAAGCCCATAAGGCAAATCAACTTACCCAATACACTAGTCATAGGTGACTTAATAGTAAGGCACACAGATGCCCCACTCTCTAGGTTGAATAAGGAGAAAGGTACGGTCAGCTGCCTGTCGGGTTCCAGGATCCGCCACATAATGCATGATGCACTTAGGCACTCCACAACAGGTAAAAATATGACTCTGCCATTGTCCATGTTGGTTTGAATGATCTGAGACATACCTCCCTGGACTACATGAAAAGAAACATAGAGGAGCTCTTGGATCTTGTAGCCCAGGCAGGTATGACCCTAGCTCTGAGTAGCATCCTACCGTCACCCAGAATTATACCACAGTACAAGCATAAAATGATCGACTTCAACAATTGGATAGGTTTCTGGTGTCATTCTAAGGGGATCCAGTATCTGCCTGGGATGACATGATCGACAGACATCTGGGCGAAGGCCGACATACACCCCCCACTCGGTATCATTGAAAAACTCATCAGCTTAAATGTTAACCCATACATCACAAGATGGAGTCTGGGCCCACTCTTGTTTGGCATCTACTTTTCTGAAGTACAAGCAAACACAGGAGGGTTACTGCACAAGAGAAAAAATCAGGGGGGACCTGGGACCCAGGTTGATAGTAGTCTGTCATTCGACACCCATGTAGCTAAAAGTAGTAGGAAGACCTTCTACATTTGCCCACTTATCATGAAGGGATTCTCATCTAGACTGACCACACTTGCAGCTGGAGAGGCCACAAAAGTTCCTTCACCAAAAGGGATAAGGGTCTCAAACATCTGTCCTATGCTGCCTCTAGATCATCTGTCACAGTCACAAGGGAGGAGACTAAACAACCGGCTATATATTAATAGGACGTGCTGGAGGATAGATTCATCACCCACCTGCTGGCCTTGTTCAAGATAAATATTGACCAATGGATGGTACAAAGGGCGTAAGTCACAAAAAAAAACTATAGGCTTGTTGTAAATGCCCTCGGGCAGATAGCCTAGTATGAACCTATGAACCTATGAACCTATGAAGACCTCGATGCTCCGCCAGAGATGGCCTGCACCTGTCACCCCAGGGATTCCGGATACTGGCCAAGGCTTTTGCCACCCCTATAGTGCCTTTTTAGGCACTGTCCTGAATACAAAATTGCCACCATAACAGCTAAAAGCAAACAAAATCTGAAGGTTATGCTACTCAATGCTAGAAGTGTAAATCTCAAAATGCAAATGCTCAAACCACTCCTTAAAATGGAGAACATTGACATTTGTGCAATGACCGAGACCTGGTTCAAGGCTCCTTAGAGCACCGCAACACTACCAGGCTATAATTCATACCACACCTTTCGGCCCCTAAACCTGGACTGAAGCACTAAAGGCGGTGATGTCTCCATATTCATAAAGGATATGCACACCTCCAGACTAGTAGCCCAACATAACGCATCAGAGATACTTCAGGTACAACTAACACTGGGTAAAACTGCAATCCAGGTTGTAGCCTGCTATAGATCCCCCACCATGTCCCAAGACACCCATTCCACATTCCTAAACACACTGGAAAATATTAGGGTACAACCCAATACCCTTATAATGGGAGACTTTAACTACCCCTCCATTAACTGGGAAAATTACTCATGTGCCAACACACTTGCTCAACGTTTTCTGGAATTCATTAATTCCAAAGCCCTGGACCAACTCATTCTTACCCCCTTCAGGGGTAGAAACATCCTTGACCTGGTCATTACTAACATGGGTGACCATTGCTCTACACCAGTAATCATCTCCTCCCTGGTGAGATTTGACCACAAGCTGATCACCATGGATATCCACATCCCACCCTCACCCCCCCCTCCAAAGGAAACCACAGTAAAAAACTTCTCCAAAGCCAATTTTGGGCTTCTATAAACAGAGGTGGCTAACTTCACGACACCCATGCAAATGGAAAATAGGTGCATGACTGCTGAATCATACACCAATGCACTGTATGGGCACATAAGTGCATGGAATGGGCTATACCAAACAGAACCAAGACGCTCTCCTCCAAAAAAAGAAGCCAATCTGGTGGTCCCTCACCATAAACAAACTCTACAACAGAAGGAAAAAAACTGTTGCAGAAAAGGGTGAATTCCCAAGACTGGAAAAAACTCCCTTGTTAGCCTCAGCAAAAAACTGAGATCCATCATCAAATCCTCTAAAGCTAGCTATGAAAACAAAATTGCTGCAGATTCTAAAGACAACCACAAGGCATTCTATAGTTATGTCAAGAAACTACGTGGCAATACTCAGCTCTGCTCTGAGTTACAGTACAATGGCAATCCATATACAGAACCAACTGATATTGCCAACATATTGTCTGACAGGTTCAGTGCGAACTTCACCCCCGTTTCACCCCTAAAGGGCCGATCACAATACCTGAGAAATGCCAAGTCCCTATTATCAGAGCTACACAGGTAAAAACTGCACTGTCCAAAGCCAAGAATACAGCTTCCATGGGACCTGATAATATCCCTGGCTGTGTTCTACATGAATTACAAAGTGAACTGGCACCACACCTGAGTACCCTGCTTAATCACAGCCTCATTTCAGGCTTTGTTCTTACTGAATGGTGCACTGCTACAGTCATTCCACTCCACAAAGGGGGAGTGACTACAGACCCTGGGAACTACTGCCCCATTAGTCTGATGAGTAAGGCTATGGAGCGCATTATCATGGACCTTATAAATAAGGGCATAGGGAATCTCCAAACTCTGGACCCCATGCAGTTTGGGTTTGTAAAAGGTAGATCATGCCTGCTCAACCTGATAGACTTCTTTGAGTCTGTCACCAGAGCTGTGGATGAGGGCAAGGTAGTTCACACAACCTACCTAGATCTAGCCAAGGTGTTCGACACCATCCCTCAATCAGGAATCATTGATAGACTCACTAAACCAGGCATAAACCCATATGTCATAAGATGAGTCGCCAACTTTCTCACTGATAGAACCCACACTGTGAAAGGAGCGGACTCCAAATCTGACTACCGACTAGTTACAAATGGTGTCCCACAGGTATTAGTGCTAGGTCCTTTCTTATTTGGCATCTACTTCTCTGAAGTTCAAGCCAACACAAAGGGACTCTGGCTGACCAAGTTCGCAGATGATTGCAAACTGGGAGCCATTACTAATTCTCCAACTGATGTAGACATTCTACAAAAAGGCCTCACTGACACCAATGACTGGTGCCAGAACCATGGCCTTAAGCTCAATGCCAAAAAGTGCATTGTCATTCCCTTTGGGAAAAATTCAGTGCCCATGAACTACCACATAGGCAGTAGTCCACTAAACACCAAAGGTGTGATAAGCGACCTGGAGACACAGGTTGACAGCAACCTCTCCTTTGATAAACACAGTGCCACTGTAGTCAGAAAGTCCTTCTATGTGGCACATCACATTACAAAAGGTTTCTCATCCAGGAAGAAAGAGGTCATAATCCCTCTCTACTCATCCCTCATTAGACCTATTATAGAATACAGCACCCCATTTGGTATGTACCTCACTAGACACCTACAACAACTGGAAAGGCCACAAAAATACCTCACTAAGAGGATCTTAGGCCTTAGACACATGACCTATATGGACAGACACAAAAAACTCCAGCTATACTCTGTCTCATATCGCCTACTTAGAGGAGATCTCTGCTTGACCTACAAAGCCATGTCTGACCCAGAGCTGCTAGATATGCTACACCTACAGAAATCCCGATCCTTCCATGCCACATTCTCCAGGGACCTAAACCTCATTACCACAATAAACAGAACATTCCCATTCATGTCAAACAGAGCACTTCACTGGCCCTCTTTAAGAGAAATCTTGATGAGTGAATGGGCAATAGAAAGTTCACCCTGGGGAATCACTTCAGTGGCCTTGCTTGACAGGGGCAATGGGAACTAACTTTGGGTGGCATGATGCCAGGGAATATTCTTGGACTAGGCTTATATAGGCTCCAGGGCCATTAGCCTATTACACACCTATGAACCTATGAATCTATAATTATATGTTATTTGTGAATATCAAACTAATTTATATAGGATGCTTGTGTTACAAATGTATTATAACTGTATGTCATATGTTTATCAAACTGTTCTGTACATATATTTGTGTTGAAAAGGTATTTGTAAAGTGCTTGTACTTAAAAATCTATCCATTGTGTGACCTACTAGAAGAGAACAGAAATGTACATACACTATTACAACTGTTTAAATGTATATATTAGATGAAACTGGAGGGTTAACCTCAGTCCAGCAAACAGTAGAAAATATCTCAAATTAAATTCATTTATAGGCTAGGTCATAAAGATGCTTTAATGCAGCCAAAGAAACAAAGTCTGTACTGGGAAGATTTCTGTATTGCCTTTGGGGTGAACTAATTCCTACTTGGAAGCACGAAGGAATGCAATTGTTTTATGACTTCCAGCACATGCCAAAAATCTGAGCAGTAGCCCTTGTCTAGGCATTTTTACAGGTAGATGTTAAATACTGCCACTTCCAGCAGTAGGGGTTTTGTCTGGGAACTAGAAGCTAGATGCAAGAAGTGATGTCATTCTGCAAGCTATCCCAGCAGTAATATTTTAGATATTATTTTGAAAAGTCTGCCAGTGAGACAGAGCATTCCACATTCTGTCTTGGATCTGACAACTACAAGAAGCACCATTCACATCATCTGCCTTGCTCTAAGTAAGTTATTAGGGTACAGTAACTCTTTTAGATATAATGTATTTTTGAACTCTAATGTCACTGTGAATATATATTTAGTATTGCCTTGTTGTTTTATTATTTATTACTAAATATATTTAAACCTTTTATTGTGGCTGATCTGTGTAGATATATTTAAGTTTTGAGAGTACTTGCATATTTATTTGATGACACTGTGTTGGCCATTCTTAATAAGCTTACTCTTGGTCAATCTATCATTTGTATTAGTATTAATACTACACGGTAAGCTTGGACACCCTTTGTTAAGGGCCCTAAAGTAGCTGATAAGGAGTGACTGGTGGTAGTGGTAACTACCTTATAGTCTGGACAGAAGGGGGCATGGATAGTAAACCTGTGCCAGCCTTTCCCAGGTGTGTGTGTGTGTGTGTGTGTGTGTGTGTGTGTGTGTGTGTGTGTGTATGTACATCAAACCTCAAAGAGTATGTGCCAGCTACTTGGGTATGGACACAAAGCACTGTTTAGACAGAAAGGGTGCTGGAGGTCTTGACTTGGTCACTCAGCTGAGATCTCAACTCTATAGCTGTGCCAGTGGGGAGTCTTATTGGGGATCTGGAGAAAGAGAGAGAAACCAGCCCCAGACTGACTGTGGCCTCTGTGTGCTCTTAAGGGAAACTGCAATTGATGCAGACAGATGCATCTGGAAGTAGTGTGTGTGTATACCTGTTATCTTCCTAGTGAATGTCCCCCCACAGGTGCCAGTGATGAGGATTGAGGCTTCTTGATTACTGGTCCAGTGGAGGGTTGTAAAACTCATTAATATGCAATAAGTTGCTCAACACCATAAGTATAGCTGTGAGACTATACTTAATGGTCGCCATAACATTAAGACATCAGCAATATACCATAGACAGAACAAGCTAGTTAAACATAATGAAAAAAATAACATCAGAAAATACAACAGGATAAGCAGTGTCCACAAAACCAAAGTTCTTCAAGAAATAAATCCAAATCAGCCAGTCTCCACCACAGAAAACACATTTATTTAGTGCTTTCATCTTGGTTAATACCAAGACTTATTCAGAATAAAAAAACACACCAAGCAAGAGCTTAAATATACTTGATCAATTAACCACTTAATCAATTAAATAATTAGAAAAAAGTATGTTCTTTTAAAAGACAGCCCTCATTATATACAGTAAATTCATCTGGTCAAAGCCCTATACTTTAAAACTGGGGCTAAGTTTCATTAAGACCAGGTTCAAGGAATGAACATAGTAAAAATTGCCATTTCAGTTCACATAATTCAATATCCACTTCCCACCAGCCCCCTCTTGAAGATTTATGCACAACTTCTAAAATACCAAATCTGAACTTTTTAAATTCTAAACATTCCAATTAGTGTCTAAACAAAGCATTTTTGTCAATTTTATATAGAATTGCATAAACATGTTCATAAATACATTTACAAAGCTGTCTCTCTGTTTTCCTACATAAAAATGTTTACATGAATCACATACAGCCAAGTAAACTAAACCTTTTGTTGTGCAGTTCCCTGGATTAAAAAACACCGGGTTAACCCTGATTGGTAAACAGATTATTTTTTCATCCAAAATATATTTGCAATATGAGCAACAACCACATTTATTAGTTCCTTTCTCAAGTGGATTATGTAAAATGATGTTATGCTCAAACAAATATTTCAGATTCTTACCCATTTTGTTCACAAATTTCAGCTCTTCCCCAAGCATTTTAAATAAATCAGGGTTACTCCTAATGATAGTCCAGTATTTTAGCATTATAGCTTTAACTTCTTTGGAACCTTCACCAAATGGAAGCACCATACTACTTGTAAACTGCTGATTCAAGGTATCCAGAACAGTCCCTGCTGAATTGACACCCACGCCCAAAATGGGTTTAAATTTCGTACCCCAAGCTGATACCACCTCTTTGCTCACTTTACTAATAAGGTCTCTGGGGTGCCCTCTCTCCAAAAATAATTCTGTAATAAATAAAACCTCCTTCCTCAATAAGTCCCAGTTAGAACACATTCTCATAGCCCTCAATAGCTGGCCTTTAAAATTGTTTTTTTCTAGTTTTAAAGGGGTGTTGGCTATTGTAGTTCAAATAAGAATTAGAAAATGTCTCTTTTCTAAAAATAATGGAGCAAAATTTATTTGCTACCATGTCTTTGTTCAACCTTATGTCTAAGAAATCAATGCTATTATTAGAATTTTTACTAGTGAATGTAAGGAATGAATGTAACTCATTTAAATGGGTAGCCAAATCTGTGTGGGATTTAATAGGTTCTTTCCAAAGAATAAAAATATCATCTAAAAAATGAAGATATAAACTCCATTTTTCATTAAATTTTAATGGGAAGACATATTTACCCTCACAAGCAAACATAACCATATTTGCATAAATGGGGGTGCAACTGGTCCTCATTGCTACACCCTGTATCTGCTTGAAGTAGCTAACCTCAAACATAAAAAAAATGTTGTCCAAAATCATTTCCCTCACACTTACAGCAAAATTCATCATAGTACTATTTAATTCTGTTAAGTCCAGTATAGCCTCCAAAAATAATTCAAGTCTGTCTTTATGAGAGATGCTAGTAAAAAGGTCAACAATATCCATTGTTGTAAAATAAACTTCTGAGGAAAATAATTCTTCCTTTAATCTTGACAGGTAGTCCCATGAATGAATAATGAAAAAAAAAATAACATATTAAAATATTATTCATGTTTTTTTTTCTTTTTTTTCTTTTTGTTTCTTTTTTATTAATGTATTTATTAGATATTTTTTACTTACAGCAGAATTCAAACTGGGAGTTCTATGAGCTTGTAAGAGCGTGACTCAACAGAATAGACAAAAAATTATTAATAATAGATATTAATATATTATTTATTTTACTATGTTCAAGTCTGTTTCCGATTTGAATGGCTGTTTTATGTCAAGTATTTAATATTTATATTTTTCTGTTTTAAAAACTGCTTAACAGATCTGAGAGCATCAATTTAAAAGTGCATATGTCAGGTTTTAAATAAAGTGAGTTGTTGGCTTTAAAAGTTATATCCTGTGATGCAGAGCCAAAAAAGGCAGCACATTTCAGCACAGCCAAAATAAAAGTCTGGTGGAGTGACCATGCTGGCGTATTTGGCTTCACAAGTCACTAGAGAGTGGTCTTAGTTCTGAAGTGAAGCAGATTAACTCGTTTCTTTCACAAGGTCTTAACCCTCTTGATCATTGACAATTATAAAGTGAAGTAAATTTACACAAGTTCATTTAAATTGTTCTTGCCCTGCTGGGCAAGAATGCTAAAAGATCAGAGGAAGCAAACTAACATACATTATCTCTCATCAGGTCTCATCCTAGTGGCTGGTAATGATAATATACACAAAGGAAGCAAATTAATGTGCATCTTTGACAGACCACTTACTGATACATGCTAATTTTCTTTACCTGTACATTTTATATAAATACTTGGCAATCAGGAACACAGCTTAAAAGTCCCAGCAGATTGCTGTTTACAGTATGTGCAAATAAAGTCTTTCCCACATGAAAATAAAAGCTTTGGCACACCACTAAGTTCTCTAGCACATACATGTCTTAATCAAAGAAAAGTCTATGGTAAGTAAAAGATTTTCATATAATGCCTCAGTAGATGACTTGAGCAACATCTCAGTTTAACAACTGCTTCATGAAAAATATAGCTCATAACTCTAAACACAAGGACTTCACTGGCAAGTACACGTATGCAAGGTGCTGCCTAGTTGCACCTATTTCCCAATTCTGAGCTTCATACCACTTGGTGCCTGTAAGCTATGGTTTTCCAGGTAGTCTGTTTGACAATTCATTCTGATTATAGTTAAACTAGATGCTTGTTCTATATCTAAATCAACAATAAATAAATAAACAAACAATTGTAACTGAGCAGTTTGTGTACCACACAACTTTTGCAGGTACTAGCATGAGCAAGATAGAACAGCATTACCAACTACCGGGCTATGGCACAGGTCACTTTTAGTGTGTGTGTGTGTGTGTGTGTGTGTGTGTGTGTGTGTGTGTGTGTGTGTGTGTGTATGTGTGTGTGTGTGTGAGTGTGTGTGTGTAGGAAACTAAATGCTTCCTCCTGCTACTTACCTTCTTGCTCCCTGCTTCATGTCTTATGTTGATAGGTATGTATTACGATAATAACTTCCAGGGCCTTTATAAGCCTAGCAATGCAACCCAATCCAATTGTGTCCTTATGGGCATTTATTAGGAGGGGGATATGTTAGTTAGGAAGTTTCTAGAGGTTATGTGTGGGACTATGTTAGTCTGGGCATAACTTTCTGCCTATGTCTATCAGAAACATGGGTGCCAGATGCAGGGCAATTTCCCATTTCCCAAGCACTGGTCAAGGTTTCACTTAACTAGGGTTAGGAAAGGACTCTACTTCATATGGATGGGGAGCTTGTCAAGAGCATGAGGATTCCCTGAGACATGTATCTGTCTCGCCAACATGTCTAATTTTTGTCACAAGCAAAATATAAATCCTTGGATCTAATGGTTTTGATGCGGTTCATGTTGCTGATGTGGAACAGGTCCATCAGAGTTGGAGCCTAGGATGCTTTGTATGCCAGTTATAAATCAACTCTCAGAAACCTGGAGGAGACTGAGTATAGAGACTGGGCTTTAAGGTTGTCACAGATTAAAACTCAATGCCAAAAAATGCATTATAGTCCCTTTTGGGAAAACTGCCACCCAGGCTAACTACTCCATTGATAATACACCCCTAAGAGTTGGTCCAGCAGTCAGAGATCTGGGAACATATGTAGACAGTAATCTGGCCTTTGACCAACATGTGGCCAGGGTAGTAAGAAAATCATTCCATGTCACCAAATTTAGAATTATGAGTATGGCATCCACTATGCTATCTCCCTAATTATGTACAGTCTGAAGGGACATTATAGTCAATAATGGGTCTGATAAGGGACAAATAAAGTGGTACTATGACGTCCTTGGACCTGGATACCATGCTGTTACTTATAAGTTGAGTGACATAGAATGATTTTCTTAGTACCCTGGCCACATGCTGGCCAAAGGCCAGTTTACTATCTACATAAGTTCCCAGATCCCTCTCTATCTGGTCAACTCTTAGGGGTGTTTTATCGATGGAGTAATTAGCCTGGGTGACTGTTTTTCCAAAAGGCACTATAATGCATTTTTTGGCTTTAAGTTTTAATCTGTGACTTTGGCACCAATCATTTATCTGTGTTCCATATAGGATAATGTATTGATACCTTGGATTCTTCTGGTATGACACCTTTTGTTGGCATTTCAACTGTTTCATGTGTCAGGTCATATAGGTTCATAGATTAGTACTAGGCTAACTGGCCTTGTGGGGCATCATTTTAAGCCTAGCCAATTAACCCATATGAGAATTAAATCCTGCACCTTGTGTTTGTAAGGCAAATATCTTAACCATTATGCTAACCTCCCTCAAGCTATACATGCTGAAGGGGCATTATAGTTAATAATGGGTTTGATAAAAGACAAATAAAGCAGTGCTATGCCTTCCTTGGACCTGGATACCATGCCCTTACTTATAAGTTGGGTGACATAGAATGATTTTCCTACAACCCTGACCACATGTTGGTCAAAGGCCAGATTACTGTCTACGTATGTTCCTAGACCATTGACTGCTGGGTCAGCTCTTAGGGTGTCTTATCAATGGAGCAGTTAGCCTCGGAGGCAGTTATCCCAAAAGGTACTATAATGCTTTTTTTGACATTGAGTTTTAATCTGTGACTTTGGCACCAATTATTTGTCTGTGTTAGACCCTCTTGTAAGATATTTGTGTCATGGGGGAATCTATGATAGCTCCCATTTTGCAGCTATCTGCAAACCTGGTAAGCCAAATGCCACTGACATTAGCCTTTGCCTCTGAGAAGTAGGAGCAATCCCAGCACAGAGACCTAAGGCACCCTGCTGGTGAACAGTCTCTTAGTAAATGTGGTCTCACCAATCCTGACTACTTGAGACCAGTCTTTGAATCAGCTGGCAGTCTAGTGAGTTATGTAGGGGTTTCTCCCTGCTTTGGTGAGTTTGTCAACTATACCCAAGTGGGGTATTGCAGTGAATGCCTCAGCCAGGTCCAGATATGTAATATGCACTGTTTTCCCCTCATCTATTGCCTTGGTGATCTTCTCAAAGAAATACACCAGATTTAGAAGGCATGACCTTCCCTTGACAAAGCTAATCTACGTTGGGTCCAGTGTCTAAAGATTACCTATGTCTTTGCTGATCATTGCCTTGATAATTCATTTCATGGCTTTGCATATTAGACTAGTCAGAAAAATATGTCCGTAGATTCTGGGGTCGGTTGATGGTCCTCCATTGTGAAGTGCGATAACTGTTGCAGTCTTCCATTCTTATGGCACAACACCTGTTTTAAGGTTATAGTTGAAAAGTGAACACCAACGAAAAGTGGTAAAAATATAGTCCAACAAAATAAAAAACATAAAATCCGACTTCTTGCAGGATTTAAAAATTAAAATATTTATTCAGAAACAGAAATATACAGAAGTCATAAGCACTTTTGTCCCTTCAAAGAGACTTCATCAGATAAAAAGCCATACCACTCCCATTCTTTATATACATTGTACTCAATTTGAGATCATTAGAATCAATTAAGTAAATTTCAGCACCATCCTTAAACAACCATACACTTACTTCAACAGTTACCCTTATTCTATTTATTTTTTTATTACCCTTACTTTTACCAAAAAATAATAGATTGTAATTTTATACACATATAATCAACATCACAAAATACAACTTTACTATTTCTAAAACATTCTAAAGCTGTCTATAAAAGTTTTTTAAGTTAAAACATCAGCTTTTTCTTTCAGTACTGGTACAATGGAAACTTGGTCATTGAGACCTGGCAAGAGTGTAGCATTTAACCGCAGTTGCCACATTAATTCCCTAGTCACCACCCCTGGGATTTTCATCTTTTCTAAAATACCAAAAGAAAAATTTTTAAAATTTCCACATATACAGGAATGCTTGTAAAAGGCATTTGTTTCTTTCTTATTACTTATACCATACAGATGTTCATAAATTCTTACTTTTAATGCCCTTTCAGTCTTCTCTGTATAGAAAGCTGTACAGTTTTCACATTTAGCTAAGCAAACAATTTTACTGGTAGCACAGTTCTCATAAGCAAAATCTACTTTGCAACATGTTAGACAATACTATACTTTTCTCTTTTACAATGTAACTACATTGTTTACAACAGCCACAGGGAACTGTACCCTTATTTACCAAATAATGTGTTCCTTCATCAAACAGTTGTTTAAAATTATTCCCCATTTTATAAGAAAAAAGCAAGTTCTTGCCCCACTAATTCATATATTCCTTTCCTCACCTTAAAGATGTTCTAATTTCCTTTTGCAATTCCCTTGATTTCATTAGAATAATGATTATGTTCTAAGACTAAAGCCTTTTCATAATGAACATTCTGAGACCTTTCACTTGACTTTACCATTTTATTACCTAACAGAGGTTGATATTTTGCCCCCCCATCCTTGATATACTTGTTTAATTTGAAAATCAAGCATTCTTTCTGGGTACCCTCTATCTAACAGCATATCCTTAAGCTTTAAAAGCTCATCCCAATGATCCTTGTGAACAGATGTCATCCTAGCTATTTGAATAGCTTGTCCTTTGACTAAACTTTTTTTTTTTGAGACTGCGGGTGGTTACTGGTATAATGTAAATACTTATTACAAAATGTGTCTTTCCTAAAGATGTTAGACTTAAAACCACTTGCTGTATGAGAAATCTAAGTGTCCAGATAACTAATCCCTTCATAACTCCATAAGTAATTAGAACAACCAAATAGTCTACAAACTTTGATATCCTTTCACCAGCCCCATCCCACAAAACAAATAAATAGTCCAAGAATCTGACGTATAGATGTATATGTTTGGCAAAAGGACTAGGAGACACAAACTCCCTTTCTCATCCTAACATAACAATATTGGCAAAAGCTGGGGCACAAGATGCTCTTAAGGCAACTCCAGTAATTTGTTGGTAATACTCACCCTCAAAATGAACAAAGCTGTTCTCTAACACAATGTCTAACAATTCTCCTACAATAGAAATTTGTTATTTTGGTAAAGAGGCGTACTGCCATAAAATCTCTTTGAAATATTGCACGCCGTCAATTTTGGGTATTGTGGAAAAAGGTCCACCACATCAGTTGTTAAAAACATGAGCTCTTTTTTCCATAGGTTGTGTTTACGTTTGCTTAAAAAATCCCACAAATCCTTCACCGGGTGGACCATATTAATCACAACTACTTTAACCAATTGTCTATTATCGCAGCAATCTAATGGGTTTTAGAGCCTCTAGCTGATATTATTGGCCTAAATGGGGGATTTGAAACAAATTTGTGGACCTTAGGAATCCCAAAGATATTTGGGATTATAGGTTTTGGCTGTTGCAAGTATTGATAAATGTCCATGTCAATACGCTTATCCAAAAGCTATTCCTCAAGGTAAGAATCTATCCTCCAATGTGCAATGTTAATTTCATTACTCAAAATGGGGGAATATGTAATGTTGTTGTGTAATAGATTAGTCATCACATTTCTATAATCTTCAACTTTAAAAATAACCACGCCACCCCCTTTGTCTGGTTTCATCACCCTTTTATCATTATTAATTCTCAAAACACTTAAAATTTATTTTTCCTTTTTTTGAAAGATTCTAATACATTTTCATTTCCTGGGAAAATAATTTATAAATATCTTCCATCACGGCTTTTTCAAATACCTGTATCAATATATGCAAAGGTGGGTTGAAGGCAGTACTTCTTTTCAAGTGAGAGGGTATTATTTATTATTTGTTCATTAATTTTCTTCTGGTCCTTAAAATACACCTCAAAGTTTAATATCCTAGTGAACATTTCCACTTCTAACAATGAGTTTGCTACATCTACTGATCATGTGGGAATAAACTTAAACCCTTTAGAAAATAACAAGAAATGCTCCTTAGTCAGAGGAAAATCAGTGCAATTGCATATTTTGAAGCCTTTATAAGACCCTGTAATACCATCATTAGTATACTCAGTCATTTCCTTCTTGCTGCCCCATACCTGTGGTTTTCTTCGGAGAATACTGTTGATTCTGCCCTGAGTCCATAATCTGTCGTGATCTGCTGGCCAGTTTCTCTTACCGACATACTGGTTGAAAAAACTGTGGTCTAGGAGAAAAATAATCAAGCTTATCTAATGTTTTACTATACTCCCTTTGAAAATTTCCTGGTGGTGACTGGCCACCATCCCTAATCACTACACCCTTCGTACCAGCTATAAAGCCTTGTAAATATGGGGTAGAATATGCCTTCTTCTGGGAATATTGTTTTATATCTCCCTCAAGTTTCCATTGTTTTCTAGTAAACATTTTATTACACTTTCTTTCTACCTTACTCAGTACTTTCTCATATAAAGACTTGTATTTGTCAAACAATAAATCACTTAAAATAAACTTGTTTAACTCATTAATTACTAATCCTAAAGATTCAAGAATAACTTCATTATACTTTATAATCTTAGAAATCAATTCTAAACCACAACTGTCAAAGAAACAGATGAAATCAGAAATCATTTCTGCATCATACCATAGACCAAATGGGAATTTATACATCCTCACGCCTCGAGGTACAATTTTTAATTTCGTACATTTCCTCAAATACCCCATTTCTATCTGTAAACATTTAAACTTGATAAGTTTTTTTTTCTCTAAGGTAAAAATCAGTTCTTTCAAAGCTGAATAGTCTTTCACTTGTTCTACTTCTTTTTCTTGGATGCACCCACTTTCTAAGTGGTTAAATACAAATGTCTTATCAATAATATTTTTGAACACCAATGTACACTGTGACTTCATTCCCTCACCTCCACTAGTCACACTCAACCCTTTTTTAGGTTGTGAGTTCACTGGGGAAGCTGTAGTAAAATTTATAGAGACAGTACCTGTTCTTTTCTTATAATCACATCTTCACACATCACCAGAATTTCCTTTAGCACTCACTGTGCTTTCTTTTCTACAACCTTTGTCTGAAAATACATTTCCTTTATTTTATGGTTGTATAGAGTCTCTGTGAGTAATTCAGCAGACGTTGTTGTGATTTCAGGGTTGGGAGGAGCACTGAATGTTGACAAACTATTGCTTAATAGGATGCAGTTTGCTTTGGAATAGATCCTAACTCTTACCAGATTTGCTGGGGTTACTCAACTGATTTTTATTTTGAAGGAGACAGTTTTGTGGTCCAACCTCAGCAGTGAGGATGGGAATTTGTGGGTGGGGGGGATGCAGAACTTTCCCAAAATTTGTGAGTATCAGCTCCTATAGGTTAGAACCTCTGGTGGGTGTGTGCATTATATGGTAAATGGTATTTGTGATAATAAAGTCCAGGAATCATTGTGTATGCAAGTATGAAGCATTGTGTGCTTCCCAGTCTATAGAGGGGTAGTTAAAGTCTCCCATGAATATTGCAGTTGGTTTAATGATGAGTGCATCTAGCAGGTCTAGTACAAGCTATGGGTTTCTAGTGACATAGATGTTGACTCATTTCTTATTAGGATATGGTATGGGACTTTGTCTACAGTGATTTGCACATGGATAAATTCCAGGGCATCAACCTAAGTAAACAACCTAGAGTTATGCTTGTTGTTAATATATATGTTGAGACTCCTCCACCTTTTGTTCCTGTCCGTGCAGCTGATGGTCTAAATGTGTGGAAGGCACTGAAGGCTTGTACTGCTGGAGTATTTTCTGCAGATTTAAACCATTCCTCAGTAACAGCACATATGTTTATATTTTCCAGAGTGAGGAGAGCTTGTAAGGTGTATAGTTTCTTGTTTAGGCTCCTAGCATTGAGTTGTAACATGTTTGGGTTCTTGGGTTTTAATTGCTATGTCAGAATGTTTGTCAATTTTGCATTGCCTAAAAAAAGGCTCTAAGAGGTGGATAAAGTTTTATTCATTATTCGAAAGCCTAGGGGAGATGAGTACAGACCATCCTTTGCAAAGCAGCATGGTTTGTTAACCATGTATTCCTGTGCTGACAAATATTGAATCCCCCTGGAAAGACAACAGAAACTAAGCCAATTATTGAAGTTAATCTTCTTTTGCTCATACCGAGTCATCATCCTTGGTGAAGGTAGAATGCTGCTCAATGCAAAGCACATACCAGCCAGAGACACATATTCAGAGAGAGATCAATGTCTCTCTTCATATAGTCCATGGAAGTAGACTTCAGGTTATTCACACTGACATGGACTGTGATAGAATCATACTGGTACCTGTGATGTAGTGACTTGAGTGCATGTGTAACATGGTGGATCCCGTCTCCATATAAACAGCTAACTGTTATCTTCTCCTTGTTCAGTCTGGTTGTGGAGCATCTCTATGTCATAAAACAGAGTCCCCCATGGTAAGAGACCTGCGTAATGTGCTTGCTTCTGTTATGTGCTTTGCTTTTGGGGATCCACTGGGTGTAGGTGTATGTGTCATGTTTGGTGTTATTTTTGGTGAATGATTTAGAGATTGTTGAGGATAGGCATTGTCATTTTTCAAGCTTAAGAGGTCTTTGAGGTTTGGGATTGCATTTTAATGCTTCATCATAAATTGGTCTATGTGTGTGTTGAACACTATATGTAGTGGATGCAGTGTGTGTTCTTGACATCCTCGCTTATATGTGAGATTTTTGTCTCCTGTGAAATTGTGTATGTGCAGCTCTCACATACTGTGTTTCTTTCTTATTAAATGGTTGTCTGTGAACATGAGACAATTGCTACATTGTCTGAAGATGCCCTTATCTACCAAGCTGGCTATGGAGGCATTTGTAAATTGCATTCCCATGTTGTTTGGACCTGTATTTGGATGGTTTACTGTAGGTTGTGGACTGAGTTATACAGAGGTCTCCTTGGGTGGTCTTTGGGGTTTGGCAGTAGACTAAGTTAGATTGTGTTAAGATTTTATAGTAGTGTTGTTTAATTTGCAAACTAGCTGCTCTGAGCTTGTCTTCATCCCATTGCTTTGTTTTAGGCACACTAAGTTACAGGTTTCAGTTCTAAGGGTAGTTTTATAGATACAATTTACTTTCTGGGGTTTGTGTTTATATGAGGCAGTGCTAACCTCTTGATGTAAAAGCACCAAGAAAAATTGCTTAAAAGTGTAACACTAAAACAAAAACAATTAAAACAAACTACCTTGCCAAGGCAATTTCAGTTAGGTACCTTTAGAATTATTTAAAGGCAAAATCAATAAATAAAGCAAAAATAAAGCAATAGCACTATAAACAGATAACTGAAGTGAGAAACAATAAAATGCATCTCTTATTTGAAAAGCATGGAGCAGAATTAACTCAGGACCCATTCAGAGTGTGGCAAGGGCACCAAGAAGATGGAACACCTCCTTGTGACCAAGCAGATGGGAGATCTATAAAAATGAGCAGGAGACAATTTGTAGTAAGGAAAGTTTACTCAAGCGTAATGCTGGTCTGCTGGGTGGGCTTTTAGTATTGTGGATATATGGATAACAATGGGTAGGAAAGTACTTAAATATGTCATACAACAGACAACAGCAATGAAAGAGGGGAGAGAGGGACACTGAAAGTCAAATTATCATAAGGGGTGAAAGCCAGAGATACAGCCTTTTAGAATCTCAACAATAAAAGGGTGGGAGGATTGGGAAAACATTCAAACTGGAACTCTATTCCTATACTTAGAATTTCAGAAACTTTTAGCTGATGTCTCACTGGGGGCTTGGGCAGACTCAAAGAACAGGGGAAGAAACAGTAGCAAGGGAAACAGAAAGGCACTGGAATGCAACATTAAGCAGCTATATACAGATATAAAAAGTACTGAAGCACAAATCCTGGATCAGAATTTATAATACTGCCACTACTGCAGTCCTACCACAGACTGAGACACCATACCATGCAGAAACCTCCCAGTAGCACATAACAAATGAGTAAATGAGGCTCATATCTGGTAGTAGGTCACAGTCTTGCCACAACTGTGAATGAAAATACAAGAATGAAGTCCCAGACTGGGTTAAAAATATAAAAAGATACCTTTTAAATGTCATTCTAATCATGAAATTAGAAGTGCAACATAATGTATAAACAATGCTAAAATCTTTCAGTAATAAACAATGTTCCCACACTGCAAATCAAGCTATAAGACTAAGGTCCCAGAACAAACTAAACATATGCAACCACGTAATTTATTTTTGGTGGGGTAAAATATGGACAAAAAGCAGAGAAGTCTGAAAAATATCATCACACAGGTCACTGTAAGTGAAACTTAAAGTATTTAAACATAATTTAAATGAAAGCTTTTTTTTTTCTTCTCTTTTGGTAAAAAGCTTGTGTCTGACACTCTGGGACTTTCCACATATTCCAGCATCTTGAACAAAAGACCCTGGGTTGAGGTAGATCTGAGCTCAATATAGCAGACTTACTAGAGAGGTTCCAATCAAATAAGCCAATACTGCAGCTCAAGTTCTTTGACTAAAATTTCAAAAACATTTAGCTTAATATCTCAGTGGGGAGCTAGGTCAGTCTCAAAGAATACAGAAAAACAGTAACAACATAAACAGAATGGCACTGGAATGCAACTTTAAGCAGGTATATGCAGCTATGCAAAGTCATGAATCACATATCCTGGAGCAGAATTCACAATGTTGTCACAAACATAGGCACTATACTACTGGAATGCACTTTTAAGCAGGTATATATAGCTATACAAATATTGCATCACAAATCCCAGAGCAGAAATCACAATACTGCCACTACTATAATCCCACTACAGACTAAGGCACCAAACTATGCAGACATTTACCAGTAATGCTGTAATAAATGGCTAAATGAGGCTCAAATCTAGCAGTAGAACACAGTCCTGCCACAACTGTGAATTAAGCTACAAGACTGAGACCCCAGACTGGGTTAAAATACAAGAAGCTACCTTTCATGTGTGATTCTACTTATGGAAATAGAAGTGTAGTATAATGTATAAACAATGTGAAAGTCATGCAGTAATACACAGTCTTCCCATTCTGCAAATGAAGCTATAAGACTAAGGTCCAAGAACAAACTAAAAGTGCATATATACAACTTTATTTGGCTAAACATGGATAAAAAGCAGACATGTGCAAAGATATGACCACACAGGTCACTATAAGTGCAACTTAAAGTTTTTCTTCCATTTTGATAAAAAGAAAACTAGTATCCGACACTTTGGGGCTTTCCACATTTCTCAGTCTTGAACAAAAGGCCCTGGGTGGATGCAGCTCTGTGCTCAATATAGCAGACTTGCTAGAAAGGGGCCCAAATAAATAAAGCCAATACTGCAGCTCAAGTCCTTTGGTTGTATGTTCAGAATTGTTTAGCTTAATGTCTCATTGGGGCTGATGCAAACTCAAAAAAAGAGAGAAAACAAATTCTTCTGCAATCCAACCACAGACTAAGGCACCTGACTACTGCAATTCAACTTTAAGCAGGTATGTACAGCTATAAAAAGTACTGAAGCACAAATTTTGTATCTGAATTCACAATACTCCCACTATTACAATCCCTCCATGGACTAAGACACCAGACTATAGAAAACGTTACCAGTAATGCTGTAATAAATACATGAGGCTCAAATCTGGCAGTAGCTCACAGTCCTTCTTACAACTGTAAATGAAGTTGCAGGATTTAGGCCCGAGACAGTGTACCAAATACAAAAAACACCTTTTAGATGTGTTTCTTTTTATGGAAATAGAAGTGCATTCTATTGTTTAAATAATACTAAAGCTTTGCAGTCATACACAATCTTTCCACAACTGCAAATGAAGCTACAAGACTACAAGACTAAGGTCCCAGAACAAACTAAAACATGCATGGACAAAAAGTAGAGAAGTGGAAAAATGATCTCCACACAGGTCACTCTTTAAATAAAAACTTGTTTTTCTTTTGATGAAAAGCTTATATCTCAGACTTTGCAGCTTTCCCTACATGTGTGATGTCATATCCACAGGATTACAATATGTAATAGTGGACATTAGCCTCAAAAACAAATTTAACCCACCATTATATTCAGATTGCGAATAATAACATAACTGTTTTGCATATAAGGCATTTGTAGGATGTCTAGAAACTAACGGTTATGACAGTTTTGTTTAAAACCCTTTGCCCAATATAATCATTTATGTTTGCATGTATTTATTTAAAATTTTAGTCAAAGGACAGTTAGAACTAAATAGAAATCTACTGTATTTAAGCAATAGTTCTATAGTGGTCAAAACTACACAGACTATTTTCAGACCATATTCAGGATACAAAAATGCCAGGTCATATATTTATGGCATTCAGTATGTAAAAAAAAAAGAATCATTTAAGATTTATATGCTCTGGAATCAGATTTTCACCTTGCACATAGGTTGCAAATACTTATCCTTCTGTGGATTTAACAGTTTGAATTCCACAAGTAAAATGTAAATCTCTTAGTATTTTCTAATAATTCATCTATTTAACATGCTGTTCATGCAATTTTATCCTTTTTTTAAAGGATGTGTACCTGTGGGTTCACTTTATAATCTCGAAATACTGAAATATCGACTTTCAGTATCTCGTGACTATAAAGCCGAAAACTCACAAACCTGAAAACCAAAACCGCGAGATTCAAAACTCCAAGCATCAACAAAACACTACACTACACATACAAACACAAATACACCTACCTTTTGAGACTACAACAAGATAAAACAACACACACAAACACAACAAAACAAACACACACCCACCTACACTTCCTATAAGCAAGGGGGCAAGCTCCCCTGCACCCCCGCTACTTATATATACTAACTCCGAGGTCGCACTAAACACTGAAAGACAGAAAACCCACCACCACAATATCTACACCCCCCCTTGCACAAACACACATCACATACATACAAACACCACCACTCTTAACACTGACACACTCACACTCTTACCTACCTACCCTAACCCACGCCAAAAACTCCCCAACACACTCACAAGCACACAAATCCTCCCCAAAAACCCTTAAAAAACATAACACTTACCTAATGTTCCATCAGTACCACGGGTCGACAATTCCGGGTTCAATATTCTGCAGTTTCGCACAACTGCAGATTCAACACTTTGGTCTCGAGATACTGAAATTCAACATTTCAGTATTTCAAGATTCCAAAGGGAACCTGTACCTGCATATGCAATTGAAGCCTTCTTGATAAAAGAGCTATTTCTTCATTAAAAAAAGTGCAGACAAGAATATACATATGGAGTTTGTTTGCTCCAGGAAAACAAATCCAAAACATGCAGTGCTCAAATGCAAACATTTTTAAGATGGGAACAAAGCTTTATTGAATACCATAAATAGTTTGCTATTTCACCATTAAGTGAAAAATAGTATGGTAAGGTATTACTGAGAAATCTATTAATCTGACAAGGTCAGAGAAATGAAATGCTTTGTTTGGAAACAGTAAACAGATGCTAAACAGAATTTATGATAATACCATTTCATATGGTCTGTATCATTTCATGTTGCCATTATAGCTGAAAGGTCTGTCGCAAGAATAAATGGGCATTGGCATTTTGTTAATGAAAAATCAGCCATGCATTTCATGCAATTCATACTAAAATTACTTGATGCGCACACACATACCCAAAAGTATCTTCTTAGGCATTAAATAAAAGTCTATCTAGCGGTTGGAGCAGTGACATACTTAAGTAAGAATTTATAATACTTGGAATTCATTTGCTTGAAAGATCAAGTGCAAACTTTTAAAAAAGAAAGCATTCTATCTGACCCACCTGCAGTGCAAAGGGTGATTACTTATGAGATATTCATACGAAGGGTGAAGAGAATAGTTGTAGTCATATTGTAGCAGAAATGAATGCATGGCTAACTAGACATGTAGCTGTGCAAAACTTTTATAAAAAAACAGCTGTACATCATTTGTTCCTTTCACTTAGATATTTGTATTTTTGGTTTTCCTTGGTTAAAACATTTGAACACAGCTAACTTTCTTATCATCAGCTAAAGATCCCAGGAAGACATTTAAAACTATAAAATTAATTTTACCAATATTATAAACAGAATAATGGCAAACCCACATGACTGAGCATTGTTAATGAAACCTTGCAGCTGCAGTGTAAGACCAGTAAAACAGATGCATATTTCATAGATGCTTATTCTGGAAAAGTTGAGTTATTCCTGAGAAGTGGAAATATGACAGAAACAATTGTACTACAATGATCTGTGCAGAAAATCCAATATCCAGAACTCCATCTGCTATTTCAGTCTTGGATACTTTGATTTGCAAGACAGCAGCACAGAAGGAATAATACTCAGTAAAAATTGTGTGCTACAGAATCCTTGCCTTCAGATTTACTTTGTTGCATTTGGTATAATGGTATACTTGGGATTAGCTGCTCCATTCTTTTCAAATATACTGGCAGAGACTTAGGTGTGTCCTGGATACTTGCTCTTAATAATGCGATGACTACAGTAATCAGAAGTTACATGGCAGGGAGGACATGATTATGACCCAATGACCTGAGTTTGAATAGGGATCCAGGCTTTGGAGGTTCAAGCCTGAGAAGGAGAAGAAGAACAATGCAGAGCTTGCTCCACACTTTTAGAGGGGTGGAGGGTGGTTATGGTCCAGAATGCATAGTCCACATACAATTCCTGATGGAGACAAGTGATGGGTGGAGGCACCTCCCTTCATAAGGGGGCTCGACTATAGGGGATAGCATTAATCACAGAAGTGAGGGAAAGCCCTCACATAACAATACTGCATGCCTCCCTGGTAATCTTGTAGACATGTACAGGAGAACAGAATGTCACGGGACATGGAGGGTGTGTGTGTGTGTGTGTGTGTGTGTGTGTGTGTGTGTGTGTGTGTGTGTGTGTGTGTGTGTGTGTGTGTGTGTGCGTGTGTGCGTGTGTGCGTGTGTGTGTGTGTGTGTGTGTGTGTGTGTGTGTGTGTGTGTTTGGCTGTCTGGATGATGACTATACTTTAACCATGATCTTGTTATATTGAGTGGAATTAATAGGTGGCAGTAGCAATGGTGGTGACTTGATCCTCAGAAGTATGGATTAGATATATTGCTTAAAAAATGTACTACATAAATGGAAGGGGTACTGGGCATTTTTTTTTTTGTGAAAGCAGTGCAAATACCAATCTTCCTTTACAGATAAGATTAAGAAGAAGTATATTGTTCACTCACTGACTCAAAGTAAAGTGTGAATAAATTGAGAAGACATCATTAGAGGAGATGATAAAATGGGGCAATACATTAGCAACTGGACAAGTACATGGAAAATGGGAGTAATTACAATTGTTAGACTTGAAATTGTAAAAGGAAAATGAGTTACTATGTTACATGTGCTGTGGTAAAAATATTTAAATGTGTTACGCAAGAAAGCATAATAATGTCCATAATGCTAAAAGAGGGGAAAAGTCAATTCATAAACAATAATTTGTATTATAATGTGGGTCAACATGAACATTGTATATAAAAATGATATACAATAGGGGAATGGGTTGATGTGGCAAATTTGGAATGTGTATTTAGTGAAAGAGTTTTTTTTTTGTAATATATGTTGCATAGTAGAAGGCTTTATTGAATCATATGATATGGTTAATCTAGTGATATGGAGTATTGCATGATAAATAAAATAAATATGTTTTATAAAATGTACCACATAACATGCATCTTCCTTTAGCTAGTTTACTACCATTTAAAAATATGTACTCCCTTCGATATTCAGTCAGGAGTATTCATTCTGACTTTTGTTGTAAAGCAGTATCCTTAGGGCGGCCACGGTGGTGCAGTGGTTAGCATTGTCACCTGACAGCAAGAGGTTCTCTGGTTCAATCCTCAGCTGGGGTGCCTTTTGTGTGGAGTCTGCATGTCCTCCCTGTGGTCGCGTGGGTTTCTTCCAGGTGCTCCAGTTTCCTCCCACATCCCAAAGACATGCTGCAGGTGGATTGGACACTCTAAATTGGCCCTAGGTGTGAGTGTGTGTGTGTGTGTGTGCCTTCTGTGAAAGTTTGGGTGCTGGGCTGGCAACTCGACACTGTAAAACTCCACTGCCAATTATGAGCGGACAGGTGATCTGCTGTGGCAACCCCTAACCGGGAAAAGCTGAAAGAAGAAGAAGTTGTAAAGCAGTATCCTTGCAGTTTGTCATATTGCTAGAAGGAATAAAAGCAAGCTCAGTTTCTTTATGCAAGTTGGAAAACTTAATTACAGAATATATAGGAATGATTTACTATTATGATACAGGAGTAATAAGTTTAATATTTGTGCAATGCAAAAGAGATGCACTTTCCATAATTCGGGCAGGTATGACTTCCAATGTGGAGATAAAAGGGATTACTAGAAATCGATTTAGCTGTGCATCTAGATGCAAAGGCATTGGACTTAATGTTATTTAAGATCTAAAGCCATTCACATGCAAGCAGTCACCAGTGTCAAGTTGTGTTTCATTTAATATGATCACAGATGAGACCTTAAATTTTATTCCAAGGAATGATTTCATAACAGAACAAAGAAAATAATGTGAAAATATGCTTTCTTTTGTTCAAGTGACTTCTATATGATTGACTGAATGACTGACTGATTGATTTGCTGTTTGTCTAAAGTGAATAAGTAAACTGACTGAAAAACATAACTCATTTTATCCATAACCTAGGCCAAGGTAAAATATCTATATAGTAATAATATCAAATGCAGACAAGTTGCAATCACCAAAATCATGACATCTTTGTAAATGCATTACAAATAATAACACTGAAGACAGCACATAGTAAAAAAAATGAGCTCCCTGTTGAAATGTTGGCAGTCGTAATGTCTAATGGCAACTTACTGAAAGAAAAGGTCAAAACTTCAGAAGGGCGAATCTTGAAATATTGCTCTTCTCCTTTAACTTCGTTTTTGCAGGAGAAAAAGCCTTGTGCACCACCCCAATGTTGGAGGCAACCCCCCATACCCAACAGATTTATATGTACCAACTCAGAGATTACTATATCTCTGAGAAAAGGAATATTCCAGGAAATAGCCATCTCAGATTTGGTATATGTAAGTTCATTTGTTAGTTCCGTCTTTGGACTAGCAGGTCCCAACATTTCAAATGGTGCCCATATAATAGAGAAAAGTATATAACATGATAAGAATTTTGTTCAAACTATTGCTGAAGGGCTAACATTTTACTATTTATTTACATTGCAAACTTACATATTTATAACTGTAACTGCAGCTGATGTAACATATAGCTTTATTACTATGGTTTCAAGTCAGTGTGTGTTGACCGCATTTAATTCTATTCAGACATCAGACCACAAAACACTGAATTGCATATGTGCCCATTAGGAATGTAGACTTGATTAGCATAGACTTAAATACAACAGTTCTGGTTTCCTTCTGTATGACTTTACTTTTAGGTTGATAACAAGCAGAACATGCATTAATTGCACAGGACTTATGAAAGATGCTGTTAGAGTTTGGAATTCAGAAAAATAAACATTGCAGCTCAGCAATTATTTTAAGCAACCTCCAATGAGTATGCATAGTAATAAATACTGATTTAGAAAGATTGTTAGAAATGGAGCCACTATGAATAACTAATTACATGGTTTAGTATGCTGTGGAGTCACTCAGCAGTGAGTAGACCATTCCCTTAACAAATTACTGTTGCAATGAGGTCGGGAGGATGTTACATGGCTAACTTAGTAGTTTGGTGGGCAGCCAAATTTTGTTATTCAATAACTGACAAATAAAAAGCATGTATAGGATCCTAACATTAAATAGATGGAAAAGCACAATTTCTAATAAAATGGGAGTAAATATGAATTAGGAGTGTCACATCTAAACTACACAAGCCATTTTCTAAAGCCTGGGGTACTAAAGCATAATAAAAAAGAGGAATTGTACAAATGCCAAATCCAGAAGACAAATAGGCATTGCTAAGACTTTGAGGAATGATGCAATATCTTACAAAGTTGTATCAAATGTTTTAGAAACAACTATGCCTCTAAGAAAGCAATGAGATTACATTATATCCCATGTCCAGAACTATGAGCAAAGATAAAGTTCTGAGATGCTCAAATGTCTATTTAAAGAAAAACTGACTTAGGAATAAGCCAGCTGTGTTGTAAGTATATGCCAGTTAGAATCATAGAGGAGCTGTAATTCAAAAGAGAATAAATCACTTACCTAAGCATCGAAAATATTTAGAGGTGCATATAACATTTATGCTTGGAGTAAGACAAACTGTTAGCAACTGCATATGGATACAAAAAGTACCTTGAATGTATCAGTGGTAAAGAAGTTAACCAGCTTATATATACTAACTCTATGGATGAACAGCTTTGAGGAAAGGGTGAAAAATGAGTCATACACCTGTGACCACACAGCAGAAGCAATACATCTAAAACATTCTGTTGCAACTTCAAGGAATTGGGATCACAGATATGACACTCTTTTAGTTATCATTCATCAAATATTGCCTCTCTCTCAGAGATATAATAAGATTTTTGCTAGAGAAGCATGAAGAGTTGCTTGAAGATAGTTGATTCAAGCTGGATGCAGTTGTTCTTCAAGTTTTCACTTTTTGATGTGAGACTTCAGATCTTTCATCTACCAGATCAGACAAATTTAATTACTTGGAAGTTGGAGCTGTATACATTTTAATGTAAATGTATATTTTCTCATGTATTAAAGTCTTTTTTACTTATTTATTTGCTGACTCATATCGTAAACATTAAGTCCTTAAACAATTGTTCCTCAGAATTTTCTTGGAATAAAGATATTATTACCACTTTACAGGAGCTAACCTGCAAGGTGGAAATTTTAACAAAAATAGAACCCTAGAAGGTTCCATGCAGCTGTATTCCAAAAAAAAAAAAAGACATAGAGACGTAATTTAGTGATGTGGATAGAATATTTAAAGAGCATGCAATACACACAGGTATTTTGCTTAAGCAAAATAATCCATCACTGGATAAATTCATAACATTAAAATTTCTTTTGGGATCCCTGAAAAAAGGATGAAGATAAGTTATAAGACAGATTTTATAGGAATAGAAAGAGCCATCAAATTTTTAGCTTAGCCTTGCACTGAGCCTTAAGATCCACTTATATATGTAGCTGTTAAATACCTATAGTTTTTGGATAAGGAACTTACTTTGTCATTTGCTTGGAGAAATATCTCAAAGGAAACAGATAATTTCACATAATATGGGATTGTGATTATTCTTTGGGGACATGGGCAAATAGGAAAGATTGCTTGCAATTAATTAAAATGCTAAGATGAAAAATATAATATAACTTCTTTACCCAGATAGACTAAATTTATTCATTCCCACATGACAGAGACTTTTAACAGTTAAAGTCTTAATATCCCATATCAAGTTCAATAACCTCTATCCTGTTGTGGAGCATATGGAGTGGATGCACCCTATTCTTAAAATGCATTTGGAAGTTGGAGCTTACTTACAGTTATTTCTTCAAACAAACCACAAAGCATTCAAACTCGAAAAAATATTGATGTAAAATAAAGTTAATTGCCTGCAGTAGTTGTACATAGTTTTAAAATAGGTCACTGACACCCTAGTGTTTTTGTAGTAAAATTACTTATGCTTGTAAAAATTATTTCTAATATATGTTTATTCATAGTTTAAGTATACAGTTTGAACTGAATGCTATAATAGCTGTATTTATGGTAAAACATATTTAAATTTCTTTTTTTTTCATTTAATTGGAATCAAGATGATCTCCTATACATCACTTAACACCATTGTCTAGTACATTTCATTATTATAATAAAATAAATAGTTTAGCATCTTTTTATGACATGAATGTTTCATTTCTAAACATTCATGAGTATACTACTAACTATCTGAATATTTATTCTTTATTTGTTATTTTTCAATAGAATTTAATGGTGTTGAAGTGTTAATATACATTGCTACCTTTAATTTTGACAAGGGGGAGATTCCTCTTGTGCAATTGTTTATTAATCTTTCTTTGTCACTCTTTGTCAGCTTGGCAATACTGTTGCAATTATTACCCTTCATAAGAACTTGCTGCAATTTGATGCGATACTAGATGTTGTTTTATTTTATGTATTAATTTTTAATCTGAGTCTGCCACGAGCTTTTCTCCCCAATAGTTAATTTAGGGGGTTGAGAGATAATTGTTTCTCAACTGTTATGGTTTGTAGGAGACATACTAGATCTTAATAAATCTATGCTGGCATTCATACAGATGTGTAGTGGATGCCTGCTGCAAGTATGGCATGGTGCTTCCCAGTAACTAGTGAGAAGGTTGTTGTTGTTGCTACTTCTGTTTCTATACTTATTTTGCATTGTGGGTGCTCCTGCTATATTTGTATAAATAAACTGAATAAATATTGACACTTCATTGTACTTGGTGAAAACTTATTTTTCTATGTTTTAGTATTTTAATGTACTGTATGCTCTCTCCACATCCTAATTTTGGGCTAGCTATGAGCCTAATGCTGCAAAATATGGGGTCATATACCCTCTAACTTGCCTATTTGTCAATCAAACCATTCAACATTTTAATGGTTCTCTCGTGCTTAATCTTTAGAGGGAGAGTGTTCCCCAAACTTCTATCCCTGACTGAGAAGCTATTATCCTTAGACCAATGTTTGGTACTATATAACTGCACTGTATATTTGTTTGTCCTTGTGTTCAGCTCATGTGATAAGTAAGTGTTGCTATATGACCAGTCTTTGAGTTCTTTATCATCATAATTAGGTCACCCTTTTGTAACCAGTAAATAATAACAAAGAGTCTTAATGATCTTTTTTTTTTGTTTTGTTTTTTTGGTTTTTTACCCTAATCTTGCTATTTTCCTTGAGATGTGTTTTCAGATTCTTTCTACCCTTTTAAGCTGGCCTAGGGTATATGCATATACTGAATAGTATTGGTCTATAATTGGTCTTTTTTGTGGTGACACTTGTGTAAGCACCAATATCCGCCAGTATTATATGGATCCTGTTAGTGGAGGTTCCTAACAGCTGTAGTCTGAAGTAGTTTAATGGTGAGAATTTGTGTAATACCACTGATCACAAATTTCCCTGACTAGCCTGGCCACTTTGACTTGTTTTTGATGTAGAAAGGGAAGAGAAAGTATTAAATAAGGTAAGGAGTGCTTTGTGCTCCTATGTTTTGCTCAGAAGCATTGCTATAACTCAGACAACATATTGATGGCCTTGTGCTTGCTGACCAGTAAAGCTGATAGAGAATGTTATACTTTAACAGTAAAGTCACTTATTAAAACTGTATCTTGAACTGTTTGTTCTGAAGTGGCAGTCAAACCACCACATTATTTCCTTATTTGCTAAAATAACTAGGTATGTGGTCAATAGACATAGCTTAAAAATGTGTATAATAGCAACTGGTACACACACTTCTTCCAAATTCTCATCCTCAGTCCTGAATTAAAAGAAAGAAAAAGGAGGAAGAGAGAAAAACTTTAATATATATAACCATGACTTGTATACCTGCTCTGTATGCTGTACTGGGAAACTCATGTCACTCATATGATAGTGACTGCTACTATGTAAATTCAATATGCTGATGATACAACCCTAATCTGCTCTGCCAAATCCCTCTGGAAACTCCATATGTTTAAAAAACAATCCTTCTCATAGATTAACATGTGGCTAAATAATCCACAATTACTTCTAACTACTGTTTTTTAGCTCAAAACACATCTCTATCAAAACAACATTATTCAGCTTTGAAAAATAGCACCATGACAGAACAAGTGAACCACACAAAATTACTGGGTGTGGTCATAGATGACCAGTTGAAATTCGACCAAGTATCATACATTATTAAAAAAACATAATCAAAAACTGGGTACATTATAAGAGTAAAATCCTACCTCACTGACATAGCCAAAAGACCTATAACCTGTACTTTCTTACTGACATCCCTCCTCTATAATGCCCCAATGTTCACTTACCTTCAAGTTTCACAACTGTCAAAACATGCTTAGTATTAAAATAAAATAGCCAAATTTACAGTAAACTGAAACAATGGAACACAGCCCTTCCTAAACCTCAGATAATTATCTGGTTAGAACTATTACATCACCTAGCTCTGTCTCAGCGAAATACAATATATAGGCTTCTCTATAAGCTAGACTATTTCACAGCCCTTAACAATTTACATTCTAGAAATCACTATAGCCAAATCATCCAATAATGCAGACAACTATATTCAAATAGTGTAGCTAAACTATCCTTCATCACTAAAATCCACTGAGAATACAATTTCGTTTAATGTACAAGTAAAACACTACCTGTCTTATCCATGGTTCTGCTGCTGCATACCTCTGGGGTAAATGCAGCTGTCATCTTCAACTTCCCTTATCAAACAATTTCTCTACGTTCAGAATCCTATGACTTACAACCAGTTTTCACTAATACTTGAATAGTTTTACTTGCATTACCCAGACATACATATAGTTTTATAAAATGCTCAAACCTATACCTGTACTTCTGACATAAAGCTTATGATAGCCATACATATATGTAACTGTTTCTGAACCTGCCTTATACCTCACCTCTTAACTACAATATTAACATTTTCTGCCCCACTTAGTTCCTTATATCATCTCCATTTATTTGATATTCTAAGCACTAATCACATGATCCATTATTTATTTGATAAACCTACTAATAAACCTCAGTGTTTTACATCTAGTTAATGCATAAATATCTTTTTTCTGGAAATAGTTGCCTATATTTTATATGACTGTCATGTATTTAGCAAATGTATGTGTAATTGCTAATGTATATTACTTAATGTCTGTTCATGAACATGACAGAATGAATATGTATGTAATATATTGGAGCTTGTCTCCTTGGGCGTCCACTGAGTAGTGGGAAATCTATTTCTGTATGTGCCCTTTTACAGATATTATGATACATGATTGCTTGATATAAAGTTGTTATTGTGTGACCAGTATTTGAACTGCTGATATCACTATTATGCAGTGGCGGCTGGTGACTTCAAATTAAAGGAGGGCTGCAGGAGACAGCTGAATGGGTGGGGTCAATGGGAAGGGGTGTGGTCAAATAGAAAGGGGTGGGGCTATGCTCAAAACCACAGTAACTGGAACTTTAATTAAATACGCTGCCCTGGGTGCCAAACCATCATTATGAAAGTCCAATCAAGACAAAAAGAAGTGTAGAAGAAAAAAATATTTCAATGCATTGGCTACATGACAACTTACTTAATATCTAGGAAACACAAAGGTTGTGATGCATGAAAAAATAAATTACTTTTTCAATACATTACTGGAATGCCAGTTGGAATCAAGTATAAAAAAACTAGCAGCACTCAACTCAAACCACTTCTCCTTGCACTGCAGTTCTAATTATAATTTATATTCAGCTTTATAAAATTACCAAGTAACATGCTGAAAGTAGCAATCTCTGTGTGATACCCGCACTTGTAAAAATGTTTCTTATCCAAAAAAGATCTGCTGCCTGACAACAACTATTTACTTGTTTCATGGGAAAGACATGATCAGTGTAAAAAATGAACAGCAAACAAGAAACAAGCTCAATATAAACTACTTAAAGGATTACTGCACAAGTTATGGACCAACAATGATCGATTGGCATTTTGTTTAGTTTATGGGTAAAGCCTGCAAAGATTACTGCACGTCTCTAACAAATGTAATGAGCTTCTAAAAATACTGTAATCCTGTCCTTTATTACAAATACTGTCATATGCATTTCAATACCTAAGGCTTATACGTTATCTAGTTATGTAAATATTCTCTGTATGGTAACAACAAAAAAAGCTTTCAATGTTGGTAATTCTTTAACAGTATTTTTATTAAAGCTTACTTGCATCTTACAATCTCTGACAAGCTTACCTGATGGTCATTAAAGCATTGCTACTTAAACAACAGGACAATGTGACAGCATGCATTTTCTGAATAATAAGAAGCATAAATCAACAGTATAAAAATATGACACAAAATCAAGGGCAGATGAAAAGCCACGGTCGTACTTGTGGTCTACCTTGGATGGAGGAATACTCTGCACACTTACACTGCATAACTGCTCCTTGCCTTGCTTGGACACACCCAGAGCCACTACAGTGGGGAGTGGGGTGCAACAAGTATGTCACAATTTGAAATGTCTCTGGCTGACAGTGATGGCTCTGATACTCATACCTCACAGCAAGAAATATGAACAAAGCCATACATAGAAGTGGGACACAGGCCCAAAAATAAGGACAATTTTTAAATATTGCTCTTATAAACTTAGAAGGTAGTAGGTCTTACATTAGTATGAATTTTCTGAAGGGTATGAAATCTGAAACTCAAATGTCTGCCATTATTTTCTAACTTCAATCTTTAATGATTTGCCACTAATTTGCCAGAAAACTGCAATTTTATGAAAAACAGACCAAAAATGTGATGGAAAAATATAAAATTGCCACACAATACAGCTGGGAACCTGTCAAAGAAGGGACACCTTTTTAATATTAGTACTGTTAACTTTAGCAGCTGACAAAATAAGAGCATCTACATGCATTTCTGAAATAAAAGTAATCTATAACTCTGATCATTACAGCTATTATTAATTGTAAACCTTCCACGTTTGCTTCCAAAATTGCCATTTTGCAGAGGGATTATTAGGGGAAGAGCAACATTTTGAGCCAAAATTAGGGACAGTTGAGAGGTTTGGGTATTCCTAATGCTATAAAGCGATTTATTTGCATGTACCTCTCAACCTCTTAATGCAGGAAATCTGGACAAGGTCAAATATATTGGGAGAACATACAAACAGTACTAAAAATTGCTCTTGTATAAACTTAAGACAGTTAATAGAATAACAGGTCTTGATTCAGCATGCATTTTTCTGAAAGTGATGACATCTGAAACTCAATGTCTGTCATTATTTAGTGACTTCATTCCTAAATGATTTGCCAGAAAACCACAAATTTTATAAGGAACAAACCAAAAATCTGAAATAAATATCTATTCATTCTGCAAAAATCTAGACAGGTGAGAGGTACAGTACAGCTGGGGCTGTCTTTGAGTTTGCTGCCCTTCCCCCCCTCACAAAATCATGGTCGAATGGAGCCTCCCCCTGCAGCCATTCCAATGTCGCATTCCTTGGTTATTTCACCCCATTTACCATAAATACTGTAATGTGCATACTGCTTTACTTCTGCGATGATTTGGATTTCATCTGAAAGATTTATTTTGCATTTTACAGCACAAACGTTAATAGATATCTGCTAAACAAAGCAATGCAGTCTCACAATGAAAATAGACTTAGCATTAAAACTTTTCTGCCCTTGAAACTCACATTCATTGAAACAGCATTGAAACTTACATTCAAAGAAAATACATTTTGCCAGTGGCAGATAAAGATTAACTGTGGGCTGTTTTCAAAATCATAGGCCCGTTGAACACGAAACATACACGTGCCCTTTGATACACCTTCCTGATTGTATTAAATTATATTCCTTGTACAATACAGTACAGTTCTTAGCAGGCATTTTAAATTTATTGTTTTGAACATTTTTCCAGTAAACAATGAAACAAAATGCATGCGCCATTAATGACAAAACTGCCCAATTCAGAACAATTCCATCATAAAAAAAGTCTACTCAAACTTCTACAGTCCCGATCAGTAAATATGCACACTCTGAAGAAGTAAAAGTCATCTAAATAATTCCACATTAAAGAAATATGTAACTAATGAAGAGGTTGCTGCTAGCAAACAACTTTATATGTCATTGTTTCATCTACAAATAAAGTGCCTGTTGCCCTTGAGGAATAAATTGCCTATGTTGCATTAAAAAAAAGATAAGCTAGTTATATTGCAATAGAGAATGGATGGCAAACTGATAACAGGTTCATAGTTATTAGGTATCTTTGCCAAAAAGAACTGCAGAATCCACTCCATTTACAACATAGTACAGTATCAGCAATGCATCTACCTACTGTGAGAATAGAACCCACAGCCTTCTGCATCAAAAGCAAATACACTACCTGTTGTGCTAACAATGCAAGTAGACTCAGCATAAGAAGTAGTAAATTATTGCTCCCCTGCAACTCTCAGCTCCTTGTAAAATCTACTCGACACTCAGCTGTATCTTTGAACTTTGCAGCACAATAAATCTGGAAAAAGCCAACATTTATTGGGGGAGGGGGCAAAAGCCCAAAAACTAGGGACACATTTTAAACATTGCTTGTATAATGTTGGAAAGTTGCTAGAATAAAATGCTGTATTACCACCATGCATTTCACTGCCAAGTCTTGAACCCAGGAGACCCTATGCAAAACATTCAAAGCTGCATAACACTATGCCAAATCATCTGTTTTGTGAAAGAGAGGAAGACTGAAACTTAAATGGCTACCATTTAGTGAATTCAGTCCTCACCATAGCTGTCAACCTCTTAGCACAAAACACCTGAACAAAGCCAATAATGGGGGAATACAGCCCCCAAACATATTCAGTGAATTCAGTTCTCACCATAGCTCTCAACCGTAGCACAAAAAACCTGGATGAAGCCAATAATGGGGGAATATAGTCCCAAAAATAGAGACAAATTTCAAATATCCATGTTATAAACTTAGAAAATTGCTAGAATAAAAGGTTTTGTGTTACCATGTACTTTCTGAAGAATATGAAGTCTGAAATTCAAATGCCTGTTATTTCTATTTAACATTCGTTAACCAGGAAAGTCTGACTTGGAACAAAAGACAATTTTCAGCAGAGCAGGGAGAAACACTCCAGACACATGTTCTTTGCAAGATGGGAGGACATGCTGACACCACACCAAAGGCACCCCCATCTAAGAATCAAACCAGAGAATCTGCAGCTGTCAGGCAACAATGCTACCAGTGCACCACAGCACTACTGACTTTGCAAGGAAAAACTAACAGAAACCACAGATTTTATGAGGAACAGAACAAATATGAGGCAAACATCTGCACATTTTTTACAAATGGTGGTGGGTAGGGAATTCAGGTCCTTGCCACCTGCACCCAAGGTACAGGGTTCAAGCCAGAGTATTCTCTACCCACCACCATGTGTTCTCTCTAGCCACCAGTATATAGCAACTGGGGCATTTCACACACACACACACACACACACACACACACACACACACACACACACACACACACACACACACACACACACACACACACACACTATAGCAGTCATTCCCCCTGAGTCTTCCGTTCCAAAGCTTTTTTTGTAGTCTTGACTGCAGCTAATCCAAGCGCAAGCTAACAGCTGATTTCCAAAGCTCCCCTGTAGTCTTCTTGTCAGCCTGTGCATGCTAACGGCTGGTTTCCAGCTTGGCTCCATGCGACAATAGGCTCCAGCCTGCCGATGACACAGTCCGGTTTCCTTCTCTTCTGTGCAGTCATCACCACACAGACTTCTGGGCTGGCAGGGCGGACCAGGGAGGAGATGCCTTTTTCCTCTATCCGGACTGCCTAACCCAGCAGTCTGGAGTTCTGTGAGTACCAGGAACTTCAAGCATGCATGCGTGGAGTTCAGGGACTTGTGATTTTTTTTTTTTTAAATTTTCTTATACAGGTGGAGGATTTTCTTTTTTCTTTTGTACAGGTAAAGGGAATTTTCTTCTTGTACAGGTGGGGGGCTGTAGTCCTGCAGTCCTATAGCACAAGCCACCCCTGGGTATTAGCTTTAAAAACTGTCAACGTACTGATAATTTACCTGGGTAATACTATTAATACAAAATACTGAATTACATTCCAATATTAGTCTTATAAAAGTATGAAAGTATTGTATTGTGAAGTACCTGTGATAAAAGTTTAGGCTGTTTTACAGCCATGGTTTTAAATACCTGCCTCACAACTCTAGTTCTAATACAGCAAAGGTGTTCTTTAAATATTAGGTCTTCCTGCATTAGTATTCTTAGGTCTTTCATGTTTGTGACCTCTTCTATTGGTGCTCATGCAATAAAAATGTAGTGTTAGCTACTTTTTCATGAATCTTAAATTTACATTTTAGAATGTTGATCCCTCTCTTTGTAGATCATCTACTTATTTGGCATAAAGATTGTGCTAAACAGTCAAGAGGAGAAGGTTAACACCCACACTACATCTCAAGCAACACATAGCCCTTTTAAACCTGCACCACCAACACCCACATATAGCAACACAAAATCCACATATGCAGAGGCCCTTAACTGTAACCTGCCCAAGCAGCAAAGACCTCTGAAGCTGAAACGCAAACAAACACCAATCACAACCAATGTGTCACATAGTTCACAACACCAGTGTGCCACCCAGCAACAGCCCCTAAGGCAAGACAATGTACCTAACACTTTAGTCATTGGTGACTCTATAGTCCAGCACACTGATGTCCCTCTCACCCGGTTGAATAATGAGAAAATTACAGTCAGCTGCCTGTCGGGTGCCAGGATCCGCCACATAATGCATGCACTCAAGTCACTCCACAACAAGTACAAATATGACTCTGTCATTGTCCATGTTGGAGTGAATGGCTTGAGACGTACCTCCCTGGACTACATGAAAAGAGACATGGAAGAGCTCTCGGATCATGTGGCCCAGGCAGGTATGACCCTAGCCCTGAGTAGCATCCTGCCTAGAATGATACCACAATATAAGGATAAAATGATTGACTTCAACAATTGGCTGCTTATGGTGTCATTCAAAGGGGATCCAGTATCTGTCTGCCTGGGATGACATGATTGACAGACCACGATGCTTTGCCAGAGATGGTCTGCACCTGTCACCCATTCAGGTTACTGGCTAAGGTTCTTGCCACCCTATAGTGCCTTTTTAGGCAAACTTCAAAGGACAAAACCACCACCGTAACAGGTACAAGCATGCAAAATCTGAAGGTAATGCTACTCAATGCTAGAAGCCTAAACCTCAAAATGCACTCTCTCGAGGCACTCCTAAAATGGAGAACATCGATATCTGTGCAGTAACTGAGACCTGGTTCAAGGCTTCAGAGAGCACCCCTGCAATACCAGGCTACAACTCTTACCCCACTTTAAACCAGGGCAAACACTAATGGTCGAGGAGTGTCAATATTCACCAAGGATATTCACACCAGCAGGCTAGTTGGCCAACACAATGTGTCTGAAATTCTCCAAGTGCAACTAACACTAGGTAAGACTGCAATCCAAATTGTAGCATGCTACAGATCCCTCACCATACCCCAAGATTCTCACTACACCTTTCTAAACATACTGGAAAATATTAAGATAGAACCAAACACCCTAATACTGGGTGATTTTAACTACCCTGCCATTAACTGGGAAAACTACTCATGTCCCAACACCTTCGGTTCTTGGAATTCATAAATTCCAATGCCCTGGATCAACTAATCCATAGTCCCACCAGGGCTCCAATATCCTAGACCTGGTCATTACCAACATGGGAAATCAATGCTCCATACCTATGGTCACCCCTCGTTAGTCAGGTCTGACCATAAGCTAATCACCCTTAGCATCCACATCCCACCCCCCCCAGTAAAGAAACCACCATAAAACTTCTCCAAAGCCAACTTCATGCTACTCAAGTCAGAAGTGACAAACTTCATAACACCCATGCAGACGGAACTGAAAGTTCAACTGCTGAATCCTACACTAAGGCACTGTATGAGCACATCCACTCATGCATGAATTGTGCCATCCCAAATAGAACCAAAATGCTCTCATCCAAAAAGGAAGCCAATCTGGTGGTCCCCTGCCATAAACAAACTTTACAACAAAAGGAAGAAACGTTTGCAGAAAAGAGGAAAATCCCAGGATGCAAAAAACTCCCTTACTAGCCTCAGTAAGAAACTGAGATGCCTCATAAAACCCTCCAAAGCTAGTTACGAAAATAAAATTGCCAAAGATTCCAAAGACAACCACAAAGCATTCTATAACTATGTCAAGAATCTAAATGGCAATGCTCAGATCTGCTCTGAGCTAAAACAGAATGGCATTAAATATACTGATCCAAAGGATATTGCCAATATCCTGACAGATCGATTCAGTGCCAACTTCACGGCCCTCTCACCCCTAAATGGCCCATCTCAATACCAGAAGATTGCCAAATTCCAGTAATAATGGCCACACAGGTACAAAATGCACTCTCTAAAGCCAAGAATACAGCATCCATGGGACCAGATGACATCCCGGCTGTGTACTACATGAACTACAATATGAACTGGCACCTCACCTAAGTGTCATGTTTAATCATAGCCTCACCTCAGGTTTCATGCCCACTGAGTGGCGCAGAGCTACAGTTATCCCAATCCACAAGGGGGGATCCACCTTGGATCCTGGAAACTACCGTCCCATCAGTCTGACAAGCCTTATCTGCAAGGCCATGGATCATGGAACTTATAAACAAAGACATTGGCAACCTTCAAACACTGGACCCCACCTAGTTTGGGTTTGTGAAGGGCCGATCTTGTCTCCTGAACCTGACTGACTTCTTTGAATCAGTCTCCAGAGCCATGGACAAGGGTAAGGTGGTCCACACAGCCTATCTAGACCTTGCCAAGGCCTTTGATATCATCCTCCACTCTGGAATCATAGATAAACTTACTAAGTTGGGCATTAATCCCTATGTCACCCAATGGGTTGCTAAATGGCTTACTGATAGAACCCACACTGTAAAAGTAGCCGACTCCAAATCCAGCTCCAGACAAGTGACAAGTGGAGTACCTCAGGGTTCAGTCCTGGGGGCGCTCTTGTTTGGCATCTACTTCTCTGAAGTACAGGTCAACACTAAGGGACTCTGGCTAACAAAGTTTGCAGATGACTGCAAACTGGGAGCCATTATTGAATCCCCAAATGATGTGGATACTCTACAAAAGGGCCTTACAGAAACAGATGCTTGGTGCCAGAGCCATGGGCTCAAGCTCAATGCCAAGAAATGTATTGTTATCCCTTTGGGAAAAACATGTATCCATGAATTACCATATAGGTGGCAGTACACTAAACACAGAAAGTGTGATAAGAGACTTAGGGACACAGGTGGACAGTGGTCTCACCTTCGATAACCACATCGCCACAACAGTCAGGAAATCCTTCTATGTGGCACACCTCATCAGGAAGGGCTTTTCATCCAGAAAAAAGGAGGTCATTGTCCCACTGTACTCATCCCTCATTAGACCCATTATAGAATACTACGCCCCATTTGGTATGTACCTCTCAAGACATCTGCAACAACTGGAAAGGCCTCAGAAATACCTCACTAAAAGAATCACAGGCCTAAAGCAGATGCCCTATGCTGACTGCCTTAAAAAACTCCAGCTATACTCTGTTGCATATCGTCTACTCAGAGGCGATCTCTGCTTAACATACAAGGCCATGTCAAACCCAGAGCTGTTGGACATGCTACACTTAAAGAAATCCCAATCCCTCAGAGCTACACGCTCCAGGGATCTAAACCTTGTCATCACAATAAACAAAACATGCTGGAGGGATAGGTTCCTGACCCAGAGACTCCCCAGACTCTGGAATAGATTGCCCATACATGTCAAGCAGAGTGCCTCTTTGGACCTCTTCAAGAGGAACCTTGACGATTGGATGGGAGAAAGGAAATTCACCCAGGGATCACGTCAGTCGTCCTGCTAGACAGGGGTCCAGGAAAGTAAATAATGTGGGAAGAAATAGCCAGGGAATTGTTATGGCTAGGCCCTAGGGCTGATAGCCTAGTACCAACCTATGAACCTATGAACCTATAAATATGAATTCATTCTATCCTTGCAATAAATATTCATTCTTTCCATACATGTCTGTATCTGATCAAACAATTGTTCCTATCTTAAATTATCTGCATACTTTGTTATCCAAGAATGAGAGGCCTTTGAAATAATAAGAGCATCATGTTAAACAGCACAAGGTCAAGAACTGACACCTGATGAACATAGGAACTTTCAGATTTTTTATTAGAAAATGTTCCAAAAACAATAACTTTTTCAGTTTTGTGCTGAAAATTACTCTTTAATCCAATTAGTGATGTAAGAACTGATTTTTTTCATTTTTCATTGCAAATATAATTTCCTCATGTGGTTCTTTGATGAAATTTAAATATACAACTATAATTGTTAAGCTATTGCCATTAGCTAGGCTTATGAAATCATTGAATTATATTAGATTAGTCAGTGTGTTGAGTATCACTTTATAAAGTATGTTGTGAAATGTCAATATTTTTATTGAATGTATTGTACTGACTTAGTTTATGCAAAATACATTTTTCTAAGAATTCCTAAAACAGTTGTATGGTTAATGGATCTGTAATTCTGCACCAGGCAGCCATTCCCACCTTTAAAGAGTAGACTCACTGTAGAATTCTTTCAGTCTATACTTATACTTATACAACTTCATAAGAAATTATTCCATATGTAATATAGAGAAATCACAATTTCAGTTTTAGTTACCTGTATAAATAATCCACTAATTCCAACAGGTCCCATATTACAGGTTCATTTAATGGTTTGGAGATTCAAAAAAGTTAGATTGGATTCAATGCAAAAGCAGTATGATTCAGTATCCACTAGTGTACCTAATACCTTAGCTGGTACTGACCAGTCAATGTGCATATGGATGCAAAATTCTTATTAAAGACTTCTGCTAAAATATTATTAAAATCATTGCCCATAAGATCTGCTACAAATACCAAATCTTTACCCTCAATTATTTGCACAATAGCATGTGCTTCTATGTTTTAAAAATTAACATGATTAAAGTATGTTTTCTCATTGCAAGTGAATTCTTCTATTTAGTTTTTGCCACCATAATTGATCCCTTTAAATTCTTAGCAGACAAACTTATTTTTTTGTATTATGTCTGTTGGATATTTTCAGAAAAATATAATACATATCTACTGTTTTTTTAATAACTTTCCTAAATAATGTTCCCATCAGCAGGATGATTTACTATATATAGATACTCTCAATAAAGCAAGAGATAATGGCAAACTAGTCTCTTCCTTATTTGTAGAGTAGTCTAAAGCCTTTGACGCAGTTTGTCACAGCAAATTTCTACTTTAAATGTCCTCACTAGGTCTCTCTCAGCCCATCCTTCTGTAGTTCAAAAGTTACCTGTCCAATAGGTAGCAGCAGCAAAATTGCACTCCACTCTCTCCTTACCTCCCAGTCACTACTGGTATACCACAAAGCTCTATCCTTGGTTCCCTCATCTTTAACATTTTCACCAACACCCTCTATACAGTCACACAACAGGCCACCCTAATACAATATACAGATGATCCCACTTTCATTTGCACATCTGATAACATGGTACACCCCCAAAAAATACTCAGGAAGCTTTAACAGCCACTGAAACTTGGCTTCGTAACTAACAACTTCTACTCAACCTAAAAAGACCAGACTACTACTGTTTTTCCCCAAATCCTACTCTCATGAAAAAGCAAAACATAAAGTCCTCTCTTGATAATTGAAATCACTTCTCATAGCAAATTATTAGGGGTGATAGTGGATGATAATCTTACATTCCAACTGCATATACAAAATTGCATAAGAAAAACTTATCAAAAGCTAGGGATGCTTCACAATGCCAAAACTTTCTCATCAACACAACTAAAACTTCACTTGCCACTATTAATAACTTTCCCATACTTCTTTATAGTGTTCCCATCCTCATTAACCTCCAGGCTTCACAAAAATTAAAACCTGAACAATGCTATAACAAGCTGATAAATTTGCAGCAAACAACCCATGAGAGTATAGCACTAAAAAGCCTAAACTGGTTAAAACTGCCTCATCAGCTAACATATACACAGCTTCTTACAGTTCTATATTATTTTGTTGAATGGCTATTCAGTGAATAGCCATTCAATGAATACCTATTTAGTGAAGCTGCTCTTCATCGAATGGTGAATTTTAACTAGGGCAAAACAGCAGTTGGCTTCCATCTGGAATTTGCTTTTTTTTTCTCACTGTAGTGCTTTTGGAGTTAGAAGGTTTTGAATTTTATTTATTTATTTATTTTTATTTGTTTATTTATTTATTTTTTTTGCAGTCACTTGGTTGGCCAACCACTTGTTTGCCCTACTTAAAATTTATCATTCAATGAAGAGCGGCATTGTTAAATAGGTGTCTGATGAATGGCTATTCGCTGAATAGCCATTTGACAAAGTGATATAGACCCGCTTCTTACCACCTGTAACATTAGCAATCATCCATCTGCTTGTCCAGCACTAAAAAGCAATCTACACAACTATGTCCCAGTTGGTCATTGCAATCCAGTGACCCATCAAATCTATTGAGCATTATCTTTACTCGTACAAAGTTGCTAAAGCCTGGAACTCCTTACCTGCATCCATCAGGTCATTACCTTCCCTCCTAGCTTTCAAAACCACCCTGAAAGACTTCCTTTTTAAAATCTGTCTCTGTTCTTTGATTCAACCCAGAATAATGTATATCCCTAAATATATGACCAAGTACCTTTCATTCCTTACACTGCCTTACTCTCCCTTCTTCCCTTACTTCCTTACTGCTATCAGATTCTCTTCCCTGACCTTCTCTCTAAATATATCATAAGCCTGTTTTTCTCACTTCATATTGCAATTCCTGTTTATATTAGACTAACTTAGCTTTAATTTCTGTCCAAACTGTCTAAAATGTCTTTAAATATTAAATGATTGTCATATAACTTGTATCAATTCTTAACCAATGTTTTTATAATATGTCTAATTTGTTATAATTATTTAAACTGAAGATACTTTTTATTTTTGAAGATTGTAAAATTATTGTTCTTAAAATGTTTTGTAATAATTTAGAGCTTTTCTTCCCAGGTCTCTGCTGAAAATGGGGTTCTACCCAGTCCGACTTTCTCGGTAATCAAATGTCAGTAAATAAAAAAATACATGCCTTGTTTGCACATTCAGACATTACTATAATTTCCTGAGTATTAGCCACTCTTTAGATCTTCAATAAATATTGTATTCCAGAATGTACCTATAAAATCTTTTTTCGGTTAATATCTATTTTATTGCATGCATTGATCTTTATAGACTGCTTACCATTAAACTTTGAGCTAATATTCAAAAGAATCACATTATGGTCATGTGTTCATATGGCCTCTTTAATAACTAAACCATACATTTTATTTTCACAGTTTGTAAGAACAAGAGTCTATATACTTTTTTGTCTTATTGCATCATTATTATATCAAGGAATTCCTGCCAATAGAATGTTGTAGGGCCTATGATAAACTATTCACTATTGGGATAGTTGAAGTTTGTAAGGAGAATCACATGACCAACTGGTTTAACATTGTCTAAGGCTTGTTGTGTGCTGGTAACAATTTAATATTTGACTCCTACAACATACTATTAAATACAACATGCCATGCTCAAAATAGCTTCCAATGCTACAATCAAAAGTTCATTCTCAACATTAAGTACATTTAGTATAGCATTAGTCATATTATGCACTAGTACCAATATATCACTAGCAATTGACACTTTTCAAATGTATTCTATATTCTTATACCCCTTGTAACCAGCTCAGATACCCCAATATGCAATCCTATTCATGTGCAATTTGGCTTTAAGCCTATCATATTTTTAAATATCCACATGGCATTGCAGAAATACACATTTAGCGTGTTATTAGAACTAATGTGTCTAATTGGGAGTCCTGGCAATCTTTTATAATGCCCCAAAATGATTTTTACAAAAATAGCTTAAAACTAAACTACTCAGTGAAATAGTCTGTGGTTGTGCACCACTTCTTTGAAGAATGATGCATTCTCAATAGATTTCCTGCACACTTTCCTTAGCCAGACATTACAAAGCTTGGTCTTAGTACAACAGTAGTTAGATAATCTTAGAGATGGTCAAATTATATTGATTCTCACTTTAACATTATTTCTGTCACAGCATTGTATATAATATATTCTACAGATCTTTTCAGATAATTTAGGAGATGGTTGTTAAATCATTAGAAATTGTAAGTATTAGTATATAATTATACCTCAAATTCTTAGACAGAAGTTGAGGCAGTAATGTAAAACTATCAATAACTTTTATGGGCAGCATGTGGTACATGTAGTCCTTTTGTGGCCAGGTGTAATTTTTGAAAAGGCACTGGCTTTTTTCTTTGCAATAAAGGATGGCAATATTATCCAAACTGACCCTGTCAGCCTATTATTATTTTTTTGTGACATTGTGTTGATATGCTTAGTTGAAGACCCCTGTTTTGTAGTATATAAGACTGAGAGGTCAACTATAAAGAATTAAAAATAATTATTGTGAATATATGTAAACACCAATAACTGAAATTACATTACTAACCAACTGTAAATTGGTGCATACAATTTCATTAGTGCTAGCAAGTACTTATTTCAAGGATATTTTAAAAAATAATATTTGTTATTGTAGCTTAAAACATGAAGGTCTTAAGAACATATGCTGAATAATGAGAATACACTCCCTTGTTTTTGGATCCTGTAGTAACTGTCTATAAGAAGTTCTTAATACTCTACTGATGTTACATATTATGAATTAGAAGGCGTGTTTCCTTATCTTCCAGGATATATTAGATAGCAAGAGTCTATATCTACTCTATTTTTTTAGAGTTTCTGCTAACTATAATAGGTAAGATTTAAACACTCTGTTCATATTGTATTTTTAGACATGAGATAGTTTGCTCTAGTTTGCCACTATATGCTAGATACTAAGAATCGATATTCGATCCTTGATTAGAAGTGCTAAATAGCTACCATGGTATTCCCAGATATAATGTACTGAAAGGCAAAGGCAGCTTGTGTACTATATGTTGTATATCTCCATGGACTACCCCAGCTCATGAATGAATGGCAAAAAAGGAAATGCTGTGTAGCTTGGTAGTGCAACACAGTGCAACAGTGCAACTTATTACAGTTTACACTACTTACTATATAGATGCAAATTCACTTTAGAACACTGAAAGCCCATAACACTGAAATTCATAACACTGAGACTAAAATCTTAAAAATTCATAACATTGAAAACTGAAAACATTGAATCACAAAACATTGAAAAAACATAGGAAACCAACATTTAATATATGCCAGCACAACTGCATACAGAAACAAATAAAAAAAAAAAACATATTACACTTCTTCAAATATAAGCAGGGGAGGCAAGCCCCCTGGGCACCCTCCCCACACCCCCTGCTACTTACATATATCAACTCCGAGATCGCACTACACAGAACAAAATAGCAAATATACGGCAATTCATGACTGCCTGTTTAAATTGTAAAAAAATATCCTCAACTTTCTCTTAGAAACGCTACTTCATTGTTAAAACATTACACATTACTATATATCTCTCCGATACTTACCGGTGTTTCATAGGTAACCTCAGTCATGTTCCCTTCTTACTTGCGCCTATAACATAACACATCTTAGTGTAGTCTAGTGCGATCTTGATGTTGATATATTTAAGTAGCAGGAGGTGTGAGGGGCACAGCCTCCCACATGGGGGGTGCAGGGGAGCTTGCCCCCTACTTATATTTGAAGAAGTGTAATATGATTTGTTTTTTATTTGTTTCTGTATGTAGTTGTGCTGGAATATAGTGTAAGTTGGTTTCCTATGTTTTTTCAAGGTTCTGGGATTCAAGGTTTTGCGTTTTCAGTGTTTTGAATTTTCAAGATTTTGGTCTCAATGTTTTGAATTTCAGTGTTATGGACTTTCAATGTTCTAAAGTGAATCTGTAGATGCATATAGTTAGATAATAATGTACAGTATACTTACTTAATTGCAGCTCCACACTATGTTCCACCATCATGTATGGGAGTAATTCATGAAATGTTTCACTCTCTAGACATAAAGATGAAGTAACAATCATTATTATAATTTTGTAATGAGATGTTCTAGTATTGTGGGACCTCCCATTGCTGGAATTCTATTGAAATTCAGGGTAGCCTCTGGCTAAAGATGCAAAAACCAAACGGCTGCAGGTACACTGAGGTGCCCAAAACACACAACAACAGCAAAAGTAAATTAAGGCACCAAAGTTACACACTGGAAATCAGTCACTGTACTTTATTGCAGAAGACAAACGGTAAGCACTTTCACAACTTAATGTTGCTTCATCAGACCACATCACTACAACTGATGCTTGGTTAAATACTAGGACAATTAGTATGACATCACAATTTAAAGAGATATTACTCCACTAACATAAGGACATATATCGATATCCATAAGAAAAATGCATAAAATATATAGAAAGGTGTGTATTTACACACAATAATATTTAAAAAAGGGGGAATGTCATCCCTGATGGTTATTAAAATATATATATATATATATATATATATATATATATATATATATATATATATATATATATATGTATGTATATATATATATATATATATATATATATATATATGTCAATATACACACACATTTTGTGCACGTATAACCATAGTGCAATAAAAATATATAAAAAACTCATATTTAGTGTTTAAGGCGCCTTGCCTTAAGGTAAGGAACTAATGAGGTGCAGCCATTCAAACCAGGATATCTATCTGCTTGTAATTTAGTGATCCATTGTTGTTCTAATTCTTCAGTGTGGTTTTCTACATCACCACCTCTGTTTGTCCTTACTATTTGTTGTAAGATTAAAAATTTAAAACAATGACTACTGTCTGTATTCAGGACATGATTAGCTAGAGCATTTGATTGCTTCTGGATCTGTATGTCCCTTATATGTTCTAACATTCTTTCTTTAAAACTCCTATTTGTTTTGCCTACATAATAGGCATGGCATGCTTGGCAAAAACAAAAAAAACAACATCGACACTTTTACAATCATAGTAATTCTTCGTATAAATTTTAAAACATTTCACAGGATGAATGTACTCATTTTTAGTGTAGACATGCTGACAAGCAGCACAATTCCTGCACGGGAAGGTGCCCTGTCTGTTTGAGAGATTTTTTCTAAAAGACTGATGTTCTCTATTACAGAGCTGCTGCTTTAAAGACACATTATTTCTAAAACTGAAGTTTGGGGTGTCACCAGCTGTGGAAACCAGACCTGGTATTTCATGTAATAAGTGCCAATTCTTTTTAATAATTTCCATATACTTATTGATGTCACTTGCAAATCTAAACACTATTCTAAACTTATTTCTATCAATACTTGTATCATAAGGTATACTTGTATCAGCACTATAAGAGCTCATGTATGGTTTACATCTTGTAGATCTCAATTTCCATGCATCTGCTATCACTCTAGTGATTTCTGAGCTAGAATAGCCTCTTGTTTGAAATTGTCTTGTAACTTATTTAAAGCAACTACTGCCTCTTCATCATTATTATGTAGGCATAGGGTTCTATAGACTTGTCCTTTGAGGACATTTCTAGGTATGTGTCTCAGGTGCATGCTTGACCTGTGCAGACAGGCATTGGTTCTTGTGGGTTTGTGATAAATACTGGTTCTTATCTGCTTTAAATCAGTAAGGGTGACACTCACATCCAAGAAATCAACACATGTATCAGAAAAAGTAAAAGTAAACTTCAAAAAGTCTGTAGTACTATGCAGGTAATCAATGAAATTACTGATATTTTCACCATGCCCTTTCCACAAGACAAAAACATCATCCACGAAATGGACGTACCAGAGAATGTAGCCAAAAAATGAGTTAACATCTGACAAAACATATTGTTCTTCCCATCATACTAGTGATAGATTGGCGTAGCTATTTGCACACGAAGTGCCCATAGCCACGCCAATCTTCTGTAGAAAAAATTGATCCTGAAAAGTTACAATGTTATTTTCAAGTATAATCTCCAATAGTGCACAGACTAGCATAATCTTATTAGTAGTCAGCTTCTATATCGAGGAATTCTCTTATTCTATCAATACCCCAAACATTTGGAATACTAGTAAAAAGAGATTCAATGTCCATGGTAAGGAATACAAATTCTTCATCATTATCAATGGTTTCCATTCTGTTTTGCAACTGCTGTAAAAACATTTTTGTGTCTCTAAGAACTGTATAACAACTATCCAAGAACTCATATAAAATGCCTTCTACATAAATAGATAGAGGCTCAGTGCACCATCCTGCTCCTGATACGATGGAGCATAAAGGAGGAACCGTGGGATGTTTATGGATTTTAGGCAGTCCATAAATCCTAGGAACTAGAGGTTTTTGTACTGAAAAATAATTGAATAAGGATTCATCAATTAATCCTGTAATCAGTAAATCAAACACTAAAAAATACACTTTATCAGTGATTGCAATTACAGCTGTTTTTGTCAGCATTTGATAGGTACAAGTATCTAATAGCAAAACCTTCATCTGGTTAACATATAAATCTTTGTCCATTAATACAATTTTACCACCTTTATCTGCTTGTTTAATAATAAGCGAATGTAAATCCTGCAATTCATGTAGAGCCCTATATTCTTCTGTATTTAAATTATGAAAGGTGCGGACTTACGTACCAGGAGTATAAGCTTCATTAAAAGCATTTTCACAGCTATCTAAAAATCTTTGTATGCCTGAAGGGGTGGGAGGTACAAAAGTGCTAAGTTTCTTGTATATATTTACATTGACATTTTCATTATTACGAAACATGCATTTTAATGATAAATTCCTACCAAGCAATTTCAAGTCTGTTAGCATTTCAATTAAATCTGCCTTCTTGGCAGGCATAAAAGACAAACCCTTATTAAGCAAACTGTTTTGTTCATTAGTTAGAGTAAAGGAAGAAATGTTAACAATAAGATCAGTTTTTACATCCTCCTTTTCTTTGAAAAGTGTGCAGTTCTGTCCATTTGATTTTCCCTTGCTGTCTTTCCCATATTGGGATTGCTTTTGGCTCGAGCTCTGAAAGGAAGAGCTGCTTTCAAAGTGAATTCTCCCACTTTCAAATTCTCTAAAAAAACACTAGAATCTGTAGCATTTGCTTGTGAAGTGTCTATTGGAGTCTTACCTATAGTGGTTGCATTCCTTCGTTCTTCTGACTTCGAATTTTTATCCATATTCGATTTAGATGTATTCCCATTCACTATAGAAGCAAAAGATGCAACTTGGAGAGTAGGAACACTAGAATTTACATGTTCTTGGTCAGTTTGTTGCATTGCCATGCTTTCCCTCATCTCAGTAGCTTTAAAACAGGAAGTGGAAGCCTGTGTCTCAGTATTCAGTGTCCTACTAGTTCCTCTGTTCACTGTAGCAGGATTATACAAAGGGGTTCTATTTATAGGGTCTCTCAGCCATGAGAAGACATTATTGTTGTGAAAATCAGTTTTATCTCTGTTTAATTTATTTAATTTAACATTTTGAAGCTTTTTCTCATAGGCACTAATGCTTTCATGCAACTGGCCCATTTTATTAAGGGTAATAGTAGCAGGAAAGGTTACAGATATCTGGTTTTCTAGTGTCACAATTTCAGTTTTCAGCTCAGTTTCAAGAGGTGTAAAAAACTCTATAAGAAGCTCCATATACTTGGAGCTAAAAGATAAATTCAATTCTTGCCACTTACGTAAGAGTTCAGGATATGTATTCCCATAAGTTGGCATATTTAACATACGTAGACCTCGAGGTATTAATTTAGCTTCCAATAAAGCTTGTAGGTGTAGTCTTTGCCATTGTAGTCATTTGTACTTATATAGAAGGTTTTCTAGCCCCCTATATTGTGCCTGAAACTCAAGCATTTTTCCATCTCTGAACCAATATCCACTGTATTTGCCTTTACATCAGCATTTAATAATGGATTCACTGGTACTTCAAGAAGCTTTAAAAATTGATGATGCCTCTGGCTAACATTATCAGAGTTTATGAATATTTATAAGTGCTGTATCGCTTTAAAAGGATTTGGCGCCAAAGATAGTATTTAAACTATTTGTATCAACTGGTTGAATGTTCTCATGAAGCTCACGCTTGAGTGAGTGAAAGCGCTTAACTTTTTGTCACAATAAATGAAGTTTGCCTTTTTATTTTCTGATTCTGGTGATTTTTTCCCAGCTTTGAAAACTACATTGGTTTGTCACCTCTTCTGAGGACAGAGGTTGTGATTTTGGATAGTGGAAGTGTTCTGGCGTTTGTGGAGGTTTGTTGTTCTTTTACCTCTGATCAATCAGAGTTTATGAAGGTATAATCAATGTTATTGTTATCTGTGATTGTTTTTCTGCCCATGTTGGTTCTGTTAAGTGTTACTACATGATGCTCACCCAATTATTATAAGAAAATAAATAACATATAGGTCATATGGGTCCACATTCATTTCTGTATTATATTAATTACCTTTTGATTGCTTTTCATTACAATTGACAGATAATTTTTATTAAATGGATTGATTCCAATGTCCTCAGTTATCATAAATAAGAAATATGTCAATGTAATAATGTAGCATTTTTGTGGATCTTTAGCTTCTCTGTCTAGTGGAAAAATGAGGCACATTATTGTAATGAAGTCTTTTTTAATTATTCCATTGCATCTTCACTGAAAATTATTCTACCAATGTTGTGTGCTTGACAAAAGCTGCCACTGTGTAAATATATCTAATACAATTATTGAAGAGTATTAATGTCATCTAATATTTTACTGAATCAATTTAAGGACATATATTTCACCTTCTGTTAAGCAGGGCAGATGACTACATACCTCTATGTAATCAGATACCTTGCGTAAAATAAAGCAGACAATTACATATCTCTATTCTCCAATTCTTTTTATTTTATAATCAGAAGATAAATGAGATTAGATATGAAGACTGGGCTACATTCATATCATTAATGAAGATCATGAATGCACTATCAAATCACTAATGTTTCTGCAGCTTTGTTAGTAATATTTCCGTTTTCTTTTATGTGTTGCTTCGTAACAATTATTTGTAATTTATTTATCAAAGCCTAAGAAGAAAATTATATTAAAATTAAATACCATATAAAATGGGGAAAAGAAAATTTCTACATTCAAAAAACCAACATTCAAGGCAAAATAGGAATTTAATTTTTCACCTCTTTATATACTATTGTTTTGTCTCTCTTTCCTCCAATTTAGCTTTTCCTTTTTCTTTTTATTATTTATATTATGATAATTCTTATATGTTTGGTCAGATGCTGAGATATAATCATCAGTTTTTGAGGCTTTTTCAGGTACTTTGTTAATATTATCTTTGTTATTAGTAGGCACTTTAGTTGGGAGAAATCACAATTAGGCTATTAAATATTAAATTCCTAACCAGGAGTTGTTCAGGTTTGCTTCAGTTCAATTCTGGTTTGATAAATTTTTACAAAGGTCTAACCTGGGATTCAGAAAATTCTTCTCCGCTCACACTAATTGCTCAGTGTGTGATGGTCAGTTAGTATGATGGAGAAAATTCCAATTTAAAGACATGGGAAAGTCACACCAGGGAACATCTCAAGAGCAGCTCATTACCTTGTCTCTGAACTGAGCACTGTGCTGCCAAAACTGTTAGCACTTGTGTTCTTCCTATCAGTCCATATATTACATTAAGCAAAGGCTCACCAAATACACAAATTCAGACACCCATACACACACACAGACACACACACACACACACACACACACACACACACACACACACACACACACACACACACACACACACACACACACACACACACACACGCATGGAAACATTCACATACATAACTGTGTGCATCCTCCAACACATACACATACACACGGATTCAGATTTGCAGTCCCATACCTACTGTACTGCCACCACTTAAGCAGACACACGTGCACACAGACACACACAGAGACACACACACACACACACACACACACACACACACACACACACACACACGCACACACACACACACACACACACACACACACACACACACACACACACACACACACACACACACACACACACTCACACATACACTCATGGAAATATTCACCCACATAACTATGCATGCTCCAACACATACATACATATACACACAGATTCCGATTTGCAGTCCCATACCTACAGTACTGCCACCATCTAAGCAGACACATATGGACTTAGACATGCTCACACACATACTCACATTTACACTGACACACAGGCAGTCACACATACATAACCACACTTACACAGACACACACACACACACACACACACCCATACACATACTCAAACACACATACAAAAGCAAATACATACATCCATTCTTAGAATCTCTTGCCTGCGTTCTGCATTATGAATACTCACACTTTTTCACTAAATAGTATTAGAATTTTTTTATTGAGTTAAAACTCATCTGTAATCACTTAACACAGAAAAATATAATTGTCAACACTGTAAAAGCATTTGACTCTCTTGATTAGCCATATCTATTTAAAGTCTGGAAAATATTACTTTCTGACAAGTCATATCAATACTATTAAACATCTATATATTGACTCTAAAACACATCATAAAATGTATTTCCATTACAATAAATACTTGCTAAGGTTATAATGAAAGGTTGTCTACAATCCCAATTTGCAATGACAAATGAACCACTTGATTTTTTTTTTTTCAAAAATAATTGCAATATCACTGGTTTGGAATTCAGAAAGTATATTTAAGTGTCATTGTTTATTAATAATTTAATCTAACACATTAATTATTCCATTGATTATATTAATAATTTATTAATATAATTTATGACCTGTTTAATCTAATGTTCAATAGCAATAAAACAAGCAATGTATTAATAAATTTGCAATTGAGATCTGATAAAGCATTTGAGATTTGATAAAATTGCTAGAACTAAGATTTTGTTAAGAATGTTAACAGTTACATTGATTAATGAAAACTGTCTTATGTAACTTTACGTATTCATTGAGGATTCAGGGCAGTGCAAAAACACTGTTCAATAGCACACACACCTACCTCATAAACTTACAACTTCCACATGATTATACCCTGGAACTATGGACTGTTTTGAACCTCTGTGCCCAGGGCCTGACAAGAAACCCAAAATATGGTGAATGTGCAGCACTGGTTTATAAATTGTCTTCTTGGCTAGAGAAAGATGGATCTGTATGCAGACTTTGGGAGGAACATTTGCAGAGGGATGTTGAAAACTGACTGGAGTACAATGTCTTGAAATTTCTTAACAAGGTTCATCAGAAACTGTAATTCTGTTTTCCCATACATGTGCCGTATTTTGGTTTGCTTCCATTAGATATATGATATACCGGGTAAAGGAAAGTAGTTTTGCACTTTTCAATGATTGCTGCCTATAAAGATACATGTGACCATGCAAGGCACTGCAGTGGACTCACTTGGGAAGTAGAAGCATTGTCCTTTTGCCTTGTGCTAGTGTCTTCCATCCATCTTTACCATTTTTTGTTTTGAAATGGACTATGGCATGTACCTCCACCATTTTTCTGAGTCATACATGGCCTTCTCTCCTCCTTGGACACTGTCATTTAGCCGCATATATCTTTTGCTGCCCTGCAATCCTGTGTGTGCATGTCCTTTTTTGTGTTTTGCTAAAACATACTCCCTTTGCCTTGTACCAGGGTCTACCTTCCCCTTCTTTGCCTTATGCTAGCGATCTGTTTTGGGATCTACAATCTGTCTGCTTCCAGTAATGTTGCCCTGAATTTCCACCCCTTCCCCCACCCTTTTTTCAACACCTTTCCACTTTATTGCACCTAGTCATTGAGGGTCCCCCAAGGGCCCCAGTTACAAGAATCACATGAATGCTGCCTCTGTCATTTTATAGCAGAATTTCATGTTATTCTATCAGTGTTACATTCTGCTTCTGCTTCATTAAATTTTATTTCTGCATCACACAGAGACACTCTGGTATAAGCAAGTTGGATTCATGCTGAGTCATCAAAGGTAATTTCAGTGAACGGAAAAAAAATAAACTATTTTGCTATGCTGCAGTGCATGCAAGAAGACAATATATGTTTTATCTTGAACTTTGGCAAAATATGCCGGCTGTTTAAAAATATATTCCCTATAATACAGCAGAGAACAAAATCTTATTTTGTTTTCTCTTTTGACTGAGGCACAAATGTCTTTCTGCATGACATTTTTCCATCTCTTTTTTGTCAGTAGTTCCAGCCTTGACCTGGTCCACTGTCGCATATTAGCACTTTGTGCAATCTATTATCCTTGACAATGACAGATTAAGAGTTTTTTTCTGTGTTTTGATGATTGCTTGGATTTGTAAGATTATGGCATTCACTGTTTTTCATAGATAAATGGTCATTAATTTTTAACAGTGGATAATGGGTGAGCTTATTAACATGTATCATGTATTCTGTTATCTATCGGTATGGTATTTCTGTTTTTTTTTTGTTCCCATGTCCTATGCATTCTACCAGCTAGCTGCTGCACTCCTGTTGTGCTCTGGCAATAAATGAAGCCTGGAGCTGCCATTGTTTATGAATGGTAGTTTTATGTATTCCGGACATAAAAATCATCAAACAGCAGATTTGGAGCATATATTCTCTCCTACATAAATTGATTTAAGTGTTAACATAATTTTTATATATTTGCTCAAGTGTTGTGGCCTGATGAGTTTTCATTATCAAAATTCATAGTCCTATCCAATGCCACTATTCCTGTTTGTATAGTTAGGTAAGAAAAAAGTATTATGTTGGTCATTTCTGATAGCTTGGAAAACTGTACCTAAAAATTGAAAAAAAAAAAAACAAAGCCTGCAACTATAATTAACTTTTTGCTATCAGTTATGAAATGGAAATTTTGAGACTGAAATTGTTTTCTAAGAAATATAACACTGTTAGGCACACTGACATAAAATGGGGCAATTTTTGATAAATATAATGCTGCATTCTGAATATCGTCTTAAATTGTACATACTCTAATTTAACATATAGCTATGCTCAGCATTATGTTAGTTTTATCATAGTTTAATTCTAACTTATATTTATATTTTAATTTGATATTTTGTAGGTAAACCATTCTTTATTTCTTATTTTTCCAATTGAAAAAGAGTTTCCAATCTTCATCTTATTCTCCTTAATACATTTTTAAATTTGTGAATGTAATGCTATATTTGCTGACCATTTATCATTTACTGCTGAGTCATGCTGTCACTGTACTTTGTTGAAATTTCAGTAAAAATGAATAAGGAAAATAATTGTTCGATGAAAGCGTGATTGCTTGGGTGATACAAAATAATTCCTGAAATATACTGACACTAACTTAGAAATGCCATTTAATGACAGAGACTGGATTGAACAAAATCCAGTAATAAGGAAGTAAATTAATTCATATTGTTCTTTCACTGAAGACATAAGCTGTTCCCAGGGCTTACTGCTCAAAGGTAAAAATAAAAATCATAGTTCCCTGTCAAATGTGAAAGGAAAATCTTTGAGATGATATATGAATCACATATGGAAATAGTGAAGTGCAGAGATAAAACATCAGATATAAGTTACTAGCCAAGGATATTCGTTCAGATAGAAGGAGTGTGGAGTTCATACCATAACAATAGTAATGAATATTATCCATCTCCAGGAAAGCCATGGATATGAATGGGCATGTATTTGTTTCATTTTAAGAAAGTCTTTAGATTTCAAATGGAATACTTGATTGTGTCATTTCTGACAACAGTCCATGATGCAAACATCAGAAACTCAGAACAGTTATACTCACACAGAAATTCAAACATCTACAGTATAAATATAGAAAGTATAGAGAAGTATTCAGGCAGTGAATAATTTCCAGAGAAAGAGCTGTATTTATAACTATGAGGACCATTATCTTACTATTTTGGAATATAGGGATATTATATTGCAGGAACTCAGTATGTTACCAGTTATTAATTGTAAAAAAAGTCAAGAACCAAATTAACATTTTCAATTAAATTACCGATGCATAAAATTTAATAAAAAAACTAGCAGTCAGAAATATGATGATAGCAGACTAATACTTTTGAACACAGGAAGAAAATTAAGAATGCAAAAGCCAAGTTAAATTGTACCCTGATGCTGAAGATTAGTAAAGCAGAGAACCAAAAAGGTATGTTATCGTGGAGAAGACAGCAAATTTAATAGAAGGATTTGAAGACATTTTTATAGGACAAGTACATGGATATTCAGGAAATATGGGTAGCAATAACTGTTAAAGCCAATACTGCCACAGAAAAACAAAGTCTGTGAAAATTACGTATGCTAGCCAAGAGCTATGGGTAGCAGTTTCTCCAGTCATATCTCCAAGTAAAGTAGTATAGCAAGAAATACCTCAAAAGGAAAATTCATTTCCAGAGACAACAATTTTATTAAATACTCTGACTATGGATGCTCACTGATGAAACAAGACTGACACATGGACAGTTCAAAAAAATGATCATGATAAAAAAACAAAAAATTGAATTTCTTCTTTTCTCTGTTTTAAGGTAGTTAACTAACTTTAAAGCACAGTACACTGGCATTTTGTTATATGTCTGTTAAGAGATTGCAGTCATGATTGCTTAATTGATTGCATGTACACAGTCTTCTTCTTCTTTCGGCTTTTCCCGGTTAGGGGTCACCACAGCAGATCACCTGTCCGCTCATGATTGGCAGTGGAGTTTTATGATGTCAAGTTGCCAGCCCGGCACCCAACCTTCCGCAGAAGAAACACACACGCACACCTAGGGCCAATTTAGAGTGTCCAATCCACCTACAGCATGTCTTTGGAATGTGGGAGGAAACCCACACGACCACAGGGAGGACATGCAGACTCCGCACAGAAGCCAACCCAGCTGAGGATTGAACCGGAGAATCTCTTGCTGTGAGGCAGCAACGCTAACCGCTGCACCACCGCGGCCGCCATACACAGTCACATGTTTATTTTCAAATTTTGATATCCCTTACAAGTTGCCCAGAGTAGATGTCCTGCTTGCCCTACACTTGCTATGGCACAGAAAATGCAACCCAGGAGGATTAGAAGTCTCCCAGTACTTCACAAAAATGGTGCCAGAATGCTTAAAATGTTAAATCATACAGGGGATTTCTTCTGCTGACCTTAACCTCAAACAAAGCATTTACTGGAAAAAATTCCATTATTAACTATCCTTTGTGATTGCAGTAAATTGGATGACAGAAGCCATTTTCTTCAATAACTGTCACTGAATGTTGCCTATTATTTGAAAGCATGAGAACATGTCAACACTGCCTAAGACAACTACCAGGAAACAAAAACCAGGAGGCGGTTCTACTGAATAGTGCATGGTAGATTTATGTGGCATTTACCCACTGATGCATCACCTTTTTTATAGGATTCCTCTGCTATTGAGATTTGCTTATTCTAATCTTAGTATAGTGACATGCAATGATTTATTACATTCCCAGTCATTATACATGAATGACAAGATGGGAAAAAATCTTCTACTTAAATACATGCCTAAGCAAATCTGACACCATTAATATGCCTGTATGTCTAATATCCCAGAAAATATGATCTGTGAAACTGTAGTAATGCCACACTGGTTGACATAGAAAACACTGTTGTTTATAATGGAAAGCTGTCTGTACATTTTGAAGTCTTATCACCTGTCTTCTGTAGACATGTGGCTTCTTGGATACTAGCCAAATTCAACAATGCTACACAAAAGCAGCAGCATTAAGAACATATTTCCATAGCTTTGTTAAATGTTTTTGTGTGATTTTCTGAAGGTTACAAAGCCAGGCAGTCCCAGCCTTGCACTTGTAAGAAACATAAAGCCATAATGATAAACATTCAAAAGGTTTCAAGACATTAACCTTGCAAATTGCCAAATAAAGCTTGCAAATTTTAAATTTTAACACAATCCTGGGCATTTTTTTTTGCATACTATATAGGGAGCTGATGTAATTAAAACAGCAGTTACAAATCTATGTCATTTTGCAGGAGAACCATTTACTTTTTTTTCAGTTTCACTTTGGAAATGTCAGCCGCTGTTTGCACCCTGCAATGACATGGACTGATGTATGACTTCTTGTAATCATGTCATTAGCTTGACATTTTGCAAGCAAATCTTCCAAACATAATGATGGCTCTATTAAAATAATGACAGAGATGGGGCTTTTATTAAATGTAATGGTAAGGCTGAATCTGTAGCTGCTGTCATTCTAATTTGTAACTGCAGTGTATACAAAGACGAGATGTTATGACATGTGTGGCATACTGAAGGACAACTATGTAGTTAATGAGGCTATCTTCTATTCACAAAACCAGCTCTGTGTGTGCTATGGACCACTTATCAATAGCCCCCTTGGTATATATTGCAATAGTCTAGAAATTCTTATTCAGTCTAAACAGCTGGTTTGTAAATGGTTAGGTGGCACTAATGGTGATTTTTTTTCAGCTGTTTAATTTTTCTTCAGTGTTCTTTCAGGCTTTGAAGTATAATATTTGAATACATGACTTGTTATTATAGGGAAATGAGTAAGTCATAAACTGTAAAAAACAGTGTCTGTGAGTGTGTGTGTGTGTGTGTGTGTGTGTGTGTGTGTGTGTGTGTGTGTGTGTGTGTGTGTGTGTGTGTGTGTGTGTGTGTGTGTGTGTGTGTGTGTGTGTGTGTGTGTGTGTGTGTGTGTGTGTGTGTGTGTGTGTGTGTGTGTGTGTGTGTGTGTGTGTGTGTGTGTGTGTGTGTGTGTGTGTGTGTGTGTGTGTGTGTGTGTGTGTGTGTGTGTGTGTGTGTGTGTGTGTGTCTGTGAGTGTGTGTGTGTGTGTGTGTGTGTGTGTGTGTGTGTGTGTGTGTGTGTGTGTGTGTGTGTGAGAGTGTGCGTGCGCGCACGCACGCATTAAGTTATAATCCCTTATGCCCTTGTTGTGCTCTAATTCCTTGCTCTGGTGAGTTATGGGCCAGATGAGGATGTACCCTTTCTCCACCACAACCCTCATTTCCTGGCAGCTCTCATTCAATGTTTTTTTCTTTCTACATAACAACTCATCATGCAGTTGCCAGGACATCCCCAAATGTTCTCCATGGAGAGAGGAAAGGAAAGAAGGCCTCATCATTTTTCATCTAACACTCAATGGCTTCCCCAGCACCCAGCCTACACCTAACACTCAATGGTCATCTAACACCCAAATGTTCCCCATGGAGAGAGGTATGGAAAGAAGGCCTCATCATTCTTCATCTAACTCTCAATGGCTTCCCCAGCAAGTAAACAACAAAAGGCCAGCAATATATGGTCCAGAAGTAACCAAAAGAGAGAGGTATGGAAAGAAGGCCTCATCATTTTTCACCTAACACTCAATGGCTTCCCCATCTCACAGTCTTCACCTAACACTCAATGGTCACCCCATCACCCAGTCTTTACCTAACACTCAATGGCTTCCCCATCTCCCAGTCTTCACGTAGCACTCAATGGTCACCCCATCACCCAGTCTTTACCTAACACTCAATGGATCCCAATCATCCAGTCTTCATCTAGCACTCAGTGGCTCGCTCAGGACCCAGACTATGAAATCAAACCTTACGATGAATAAAATGCACATTCAAGCATATGTAATACACTGATGCCTTTTTTCATTATTTATTTTATTTGACCTTTTGATTGCAGTTTTCACTTTTTAGCAAAATATTATGCAAATGGATATAGCCAAGTGAGACAAAATTGTATATTTTTGAACTGCAGCAAGAGAACTGAAATTGTCACTAAAGGTACACTGAACAAAATGGTGCTGCAGTTCTTTAGTACCTAGAGCTATTTGTTTTCCTGTTATTCTCACTGAGTATTAGGCTTATTTATACATCTGAGAAATCACAATTATTTGTAATAATATGGTTAGAAAAAGGAGAAAATCAACAATATTACAGAATCACAAAAACTGTGCTTAAGTTGTGCGCTGTAATAATGTTTATGTCACTGAAAAAGACCAATCATTGTGTTTATGGCCTGTGTACTGGAAGGTTAATGAATGGTTGTAGGAAAATTGGGATAGGGTAAGTAGTTGAAATCCTGTATTCTATATTGTGGGAAGGTAGAGCTGTCATAATGATGACCTGCAAATGCCAGTAAGAAATTTCAGTATAGTCTTAAAAGGGAAGGCTCTGGAATATTTAACTCTAAGTTGTGTATGTGTTATTTATTTATGCACTTAGTTGATATAGTTACTCCCTCTAGGTATGTGTCTATTTTAATAGTCGACCTGAGGTACATTTACACAGGTTGGGAAATCTGACCATGAACTCTTCAGAAGGTAAAAGACTGAGGTGCGAGAGTTCAATAAAACAAGTTCTACATGTTCTACTTTGACTGCATTCTAATAAATCTGCTGTGTAGCAACACCTGGAAAATTCATTGGGGATATTGATAAGAATTTCCAAGGGGATGGTGGAGTTTCAAGTGGATGGGATAGTAGAGGCTAACCCTAAGATTAAAAACATCAATGAAAATATATAAGCCAAGTTATCTAAAGTACAGAAGTGCCCAAGGCTAATACAGGAACTGTGTTTGATGAGACATGCAGTAACATTTTTGACATGGAGGATTTGGAAGCAGTGACAAATTGTCAAGCAGAACATTTGGAGACCTAGTGGTCCAGCATCATGGCTTGCACACATGGGCTCGGATAAGAAAAACAAACTGATAATTTATAAAAATACCAAAAAGTCAGGGAGTGGTGATCAAATGTGGTAAGGAAACATACTCAAGGGAGAGAAAGGAAGAAGAATTCAGTCTGTTGAAAGGAAGAAGGAGTTATTGTATTCAGTTGGTACTGGAGATAGATCCCAGACTAGCCTAACACAGCTACTAAGGAATGCAATTACTGTGCAATATGTGGGAAAAAGCATAAAGGTACCAGACATATACCATCTGTGAAAGGTTTATATAAAAACAAGAAAAAAAGCAGAAACATAGCAGATACAGCTCAGCTCTGTGCAATAAACCTCAAGTGGTTCTATCACTAAATCAGTAAAAACAAACAAAAATACAGTTTGGATGAACAAAAAGAAATTTAGATTAGACAAAGATAAATGCATTTGTCTACTTCCTATAGAGCTGTAGACTTGTAGACATATTCAAATCAATGCTCATTCTAGAGCTACTTCTTTTTTTTTTAAACTTTCTGAAAACTAGAAAGAAAGTAGATGAATGCACTAAACCATATTAGCTAACTACCTAGCTCTCCCTCCTTTATTAAAGGTACCTTCTACTTGGCTCCATCCCATAACCTTCCCCATCCATTTAGCCTCACTCTTCTACCCCTCTGCTGCCTTGTCACACTCTGTTACCTGCCAAACTACTGCATTTTCCTTGTCTCATTCTTTCATCTGCCTATCTGTTGCAATCTCCTTTTCCTTCAAAGTTAAAAAAGTTTATTAATTCACTGTGCTAATCTACTCTCAAAGGTTATGACTATTTTTCTGTTTATTTCTATTTTTTGTCTATTTTATTACAATGTTGTGTATTAACATCTGCCTAGGTGTCTTCATGTACTTTTTATCATTTACACAAATTATGTAATCAATATGTTTTTCTATATTTACATTGTGTTTTTGTGGAGCTTTTCTCCCCGGGCCTCCACTGAAAATGAGCCTTGGAAACCCAGTCAGACTATTCCAGTAAACAAATGGAAATAAGTAAATAATAAATAAATAAAACTATCCACTACATTCTCATTTTGAAGTGGAGTGTTTTTGTGCTATAAACTGTAGGGAAGGACTATTTACCAAATGCAGCAATGTTACACTTTTTGGAATTTAGCACACCACTTATTAACAAATGTAAGCTCATGTTGGGGTATTTGTGTATCATGAGGGGGCTAGAGGATGACACCCACCTTACAGTAATACACAGACATAGTTAACAAGAGATCCTTGTTTGTTATATGGAGATCAGAGAAGTAAAATCTGAATCTAAGATGTCACAAGACAGATCCCTGGAAAACTCCACTGGTTACCTTCATTCTCCTGGAATAGCACGCACCACTCTCATTGTGTAGATTTTGTCTTTCAACTTATTTGCAAACTGTCTAGCTACATATTGGTCAATTTGGATGCATATTTTTTTGTTTTGCTTTAGAAAGTACATGTTGTAAATGTGCTTTAGTGATAAATGGGGTTTAGAAACCTTCATAGGTATATGTGGTTTGTGTAGTTGTCTCCATGATGAATTTTCCACTGCATTTGTTTGTTAGTATTTTATAGGTTCATAAGTTCATAGTTGTTTACTAGGCTAATGACCACTAGAGTCTTTTTAAGCCTAGTCTTGGATCCCAAATCTTTGACAAGTTCTGGTACCCTTGAGAATTTAAGCAGGGGTTTGGGAGATGAACCATTTACAGGTTACCTGTGTCCATTAGAGACATAAGTGCCAAACCAGGGATGAATTTCCGGTTTCGCATCCAATTGTCCAAGTTTCACTAGAATTGGGTTAGGGAGGAACTCTGCTTCACATGGATGGGTAGGTTCTTCCATAGATGTGGTAGTCTCTGGGATACATACCTATCTCTCCAGCAGGACCTATTTATATCACAGGCAATGTTAAAGTCTATAAAACAGGTAATTTTGGTGCTGTTTGTTTTGTGGATATGTGGAAGGGTCATCAGAGTGGGGTCTGACAATGCCCTTTGTGCCAGTGTATAGATCTCCCCTCAGAAGCCTGTAGGAGACAGAACACAGGGATGGGGCCTTGAGGTGGTCTGCATAAGACATTTTACTTATGCCATGTATTCTTTTAGTGGCAATATCTACTAGATCTAAACGGGTGTTTCCATTTTGAGTGAGCTGTGAAAAGTACTGAGGGATATTTACTATCTTTCTGATGTAACTCAATGCTTGTCTGAGCTCATGGGATCCCTTTATTTTCTTGATAGCATTTTTTTTTATTTCATTTGATAATTGCTTGATGTTATGCATGATTTAACAGACTTTAGTTTTTTCATGTATTTTAAGAAGTCTTTTCCTTCATGGTCCATATACTTTATGTACACTTGTAGACCACCATGCTAGCTGGTTCTTAAATTTCCCATTTTGTTTTGATCTAGTTGAGATAGCTAGGTTAATACATCTATCCAGAGGAAACAGAATTTTCCTGCATAAACATTTGACACGTCAGCATCTTCTATAATACATGTATATGTGAATTTGGAGACTTTATCATAGGATGTTAGAAGGTTTGTGCATATGAAGTCATTGAATTCAATGATATTTGCATCTGAAAGTCTAGAGGTATTAACAGAGATGGTTACCGGTTTGTGATCGGACCTAACCATTGAAGGGAATACCCTGGAAATGTGCTTATACATGATGTGTTTGTAAGGACCAGGTCAAGAATATTTTGGACTGTAAAGGGTTCTTTGGCAATTTGAATTCTTTTTTATGAAGTCTAAAAAAATTGGGGCGTATACTGTGTTTGAGTTATAGGCTCCCCAGTTAATCACAATAATCATTTGAAATGCCAGAACCTGCTAGAGTGAGTCCTGAAATATGAAGACTGAATGGCCGAAAGAACAGACTTACATATACTAAGTCTAAGCTACCATTTCTCAGAATATTCCCTTTTCTCTGAGATATGATGATCTCAGATTTGGTACATATAAGTTCAGGGGTGCAGGAGGTTTGTTCCCCCCACCCCCAGCAAAAAGAATATTAAAGGAGAAGACTGATATTTTTATTCACTCTTCTCTGGGTTTTTTGGTATTTTTTCTGGCTTCTCAGCATTCAGCATTTTGTGTACTGACATTTTGATAGAGAGCCATTAATCACTATGCAATTAAAGTATCCTGGGATGATGGAGATTTGTTTACAGGAAGTTTGTTCAGAAAATTTGCGAATCTAACATAGTTTTCAGAGGAGCTACTGGAGTCCTGCACCAAGTTATAGTATGATAATTCATCTTATTATTGTGATTTAAATCTCCGTAACTTCTGCTTTTGGATCTCTCATAATTTGCCTTGAAGTAATGTGGTGTCTAACAAATATTGCCTCACCTTCACAGTTCTTTTTTGGCTGTAAAGCCTTTTATCCAAGTCTTGGAGAGGTGTAGCTAGCTTTTCAAAAAAAAAAGGAAAGCAAAGTAAATTATTTTAATTATTTTAATTCTGCTTAAATATTTGAATTGCACTAAGTGGCCTGTGTGGTAATACTACTTAGGTAAACCAAACGAATGAGCTGTAGAAAGCACAAGTCCATGGCTGACAATAAAAAATATATATTTAATGAAGTAAGCACACACTTTTGGAGAACTCAATGGCGCTCCTTCCTCAGACAAAAAAGGTTTTACATCTCTGAATAACAACCACATTTTTATAAAATCAATTATGCTAATTAAGTGTGTTCAAACTAACAAATCACATAGACCCATTAGGGGGTGTGTTCCTATTACTAGCACCAGCAAACAGAGTACTTTTGTCCTAAAAGGTGCAAGTATAACAAACTAAAATCCTACTGCACCATAATTAAAAACGAGCACAAAAAGATTATTGTAATCTTAAATAATCATCAATCCAATTAACTTCTCATTAAACCTGTAAGCTTAAAACCATAAAAACAATAAAAACGATAAAAACATATGCTCAACCTACCCATAATATATTTTTAAAGACAAATTCTTTAAGATACAACTAATAGACACATGGTCATTCAGACCTGGGTACACATGGGCGGCTGTGCAAATCTGCCAGAAAAGTTCACAGATTTCCAAAAGATTTTGCCAAGGACCACCTCTAATGTCACAATCAACTTTATTCACAACTGTAAACTTGAAAAAATGGTCAGGGCAATAACCGATATGTCTAGCAAGGGCATTGTTATAGCATATATGTGCTCATAGATGCGCTGCTTGGGTTTCCTTTCAGTTTTACCAATATAAAATGCGTTGCATCTTTGATAGCTAGCAACATAAACAAAGGCCCTGGTCTCACAATTGAATTTTCCATTAATTTTATAGACCTGGTCTCTCAGCCTAATCTTAGCATCTGTGCACACATGTTTACACTGCTTTCATGACCCACACTTTGTCATGCCTACCTTGTGAACTCTCATAATTTTTGGTTTAACCTCTAACAATGATTTCAAATTTTGCCCTCTCCTAAAGGTAACTTTAGGGCTGTCACCAAACTTATTAAGTAAATAAGGGTCTTCAATAAGCAAGGACCAATTCTTATTTAGCACTTTGGAAATAGCCAAATGGTCTAAACTAAAGGTACACAAAAATCTAGTAGCAAAAGGGGCTGTTTGGTTCTTTGGTGAAACACTGTTCTCTATGTTGTCACCATGTGAGGCATGTCTAACCATAGACAAAATTGGTTTATAAAAACCTAAACTCCTTTTATTGGTGACTTCTGATTTTATGTCAAGAACAAGACCTGAAGGATACCCTCTATTAATAAACATGCCAGTTAAATGCTCACATTCAAATAAAAAATCCTTGTGATCTGAAACCATCCTAGCGGCCCTAACCATCTGCCCTTTTACGACCGCTCTTTTCTGATGTTTGGGATGGCTACTAGTGTAGTAAAGGAACGCATTAGAATAAGTGGGTTTCCTGTAAATCTCACTCCTAAGGCTTTGATTTACATAATCCTTAGTCAACAAAATGTCTAGGAAACTAATACGATGTTCCTGTAGATTGTAAGTAAATTCTAAAAAGCTGGTCATGTTAGAAATCCTTTCTATAAAGAAAGGAACCAAAGAGGGATCCGCCTTCCACAATATGAACATGTCGTCCTGGCTTCCTTGTGTACCAGGCAACACAATCATTGAATACAATGTCAGAAAAAAGGAATGTCTTTTCCCAGTATGCCAACACACAGTTGGCAAAACTGCCCCCACATGGTGAACCCATTGCTACACCAGAATGCTGGAGGTAAATATTACCTTCAAACAGCATAAAGTTAGAACTCAAAACAATTTCTAGTAGAGTTTCAACCAAGTAAACATTGTCATCACTGACCTTTTTGTTCCTAAGAAATTCACTTACCCACTGTGTGCCAAGCTGTTGAGGAATAACGGTGTACAGGTCTTTAATGTCAATAGTTAGAAACCACCACATGCTACTAAAAGGGATAGTCCCTATGTCATGCAAGAAACCCCACGAGTCTTTACAAATTTGTGACTCGAGTTCTAGCAGGGGTTTCAAAATGTTGTCAACAAGTTTGGCACTCGCGTAAGTAATAGACCCATGACCATCAACAATCGGGCGGAAAGGTGGGTCTCTAGTGGATCTGTGAATCTTAAGAATACCAAACAAGACGGGGAGCTTAGGGGCCATCACTGTCAAGCAATGGTAATGGTCAATGTCAATGACCCTTTCCAAAAATAGGTCTTCAATAATGCCTCTAATCCTAGAGTAAGCTTGATTCACTTCGTTGATAGTCACCAAAGTATAGAATTCCTTGTCTAACATGTTAAATATTTTGTCAACATATAAGTATTGGTCCATAAAGACGAGACCACCCCCCTTGTCAGGCTTCATAACTCTAATGTGAGAGTGCAGCAATGTTGAAATAAAATCACGCTCAAGTTTAGTAATGTTTAACTTGTGTTTGTGTGAATGTAGATTGCTCTTAGCTAGAGCCCTAAAATTGAGCTTGCACATTTTCTCAAAACTCCATAGAGCCTCATGCAGGGGGGGATTAAAAACACTAGGAATTCTAAGGTTACTATCAGTACAGCTTACAAAATGTTTGTCTTGCATTAAAATATTTAAGTTAAGTTTCTTCACGAACAATTTCAAATCTACAATAGTTTTGACAACATCAAAGTGAGAGTCAGGCACAAAAGATAGACCCTTTGAAAAGAAGTCCACCATATCTTCACTGATGTCAAAACTAGTGTAGTTGTAGATTTTGAAATCTCCCCTTGAGTCAACCATAATCACTGGGTCTTGTTGTGTGCTGGCTATCTCCTATTCAGAGATGTAAAACTTTTTTGTCTGAGGAAGGAGAGCCATTGAGTTCTCTGAAAGCGTGTGCTTACTTCATTAAATTTATATTTTTTATTGTCAGCCTTGGACTTGTGCTTTCTACAGCTCATTCGTTTGGTTTACCTGGTTTGTCATTTGTTAGTGCTTTTTGGTTTACCTGGTAATACTACTTAGTAGTTTTCTTCTCTGTTCCATCTGTTTGCATTTCTAAGTTTGTTCTGGGACCTAAGTCTTGCACTTTAATTAGTAGTTGTGGGAAAATTGTATTTCTGCTTTATTTTCTACTTCTATTTCCATAAGTAGCCATTTGTATATTAAACCCTGCTGGCCCATAGTCTTGTAGTTTAATTCACAATTATGGCAGAAGTGTGTGCTCCTGCCATATTTTGAGCTTTAGTCATTTATTATTGCATTTTTCCATAAACAGTATTACCAGTAATTGTCTGCCTAGTCAGGTGCCTTAAACTTTAGTAGAAGGTGAATAGAGAGAAATAATTGTCTCTGTTTCAGTTTGTGCTTTAGTGCTTTTATATACTGCTTATCTTTTTACCTACTCAGAATTGCATTCTTTGTCTACCCCATCCCACACTAATACATTAAGCTAAATTTTCTGAAAGAGCTCTAATATTGCCTTTATTTAATTGTATGCCTCTCTAGCTGGCCTACTTCTTCTCCTCTGCCATATCACTCTTTTGCTGTTGTTTTATAGCAAGACTATGTCTCTGGCCTCCATCCCTTATGATAATCTGATTTCCAAAGTCCCTTCTTCCCCTCTTTCATTGTACTTTACTGTTGTATAAGCTATTCATGTATTCTTCCCTCCCATTGTTTTCCATTGTTCCATGATACTGAGTGCCCACCCAGCAAACCACTGATGTCCTTGACTAAACCTATTTTATTACATATTGTCTCCTTCATAGGTTCATAGGAGTTTACTAGGATATTAACCCAAGGGTCATTAGAATCCTAACTGTATGTACCCCAAAAATTCACCTATGTTCAAGATCTATCTAACAGCAACTGACCATACCTAAGAGGGTCTATATAGCAATTATTGGTCATCTAACACTAACTGCCCTTATCTAAGACAGTCAAAGGAGAAATCCCAGGCAGAAATTTCTTATTTCCCAACCAGTCGTCCAGGCTACACTTGAATAGGCTCATAGAGGGTATTTGTTTGATATGAATTGGTAGCCTGTTCCAGAGGAGTGGCAACCTCTGCGAGACATATCTGTATCTCCAGCAGGCCCTATTAATATCACTAGCTAGGTTAAAGTCCCTAGAGTGGGTGATCTTTGTCACATTTGACTTGCATATGTGCAACATTTCCATTAGGTTTGGATCGGAGATTGCTCAGGTCAGTTCTAAGTAATCTGTATGCTACTGAGTACAGTGACAGTGACTTTAGTTTATCAGCGTATGACATGTGCTGGAGATCCTGAATTTCCTTAGTAAGAAATTGCTGAGGACTCTCAAGTTGCTGCAGGTGCTTGGCAAGGTACTTACCAATGGGAATATTTTACTATATTATTGGGTGGATGACGGATGAGTACAGGAGAGTTATAATCTGTTTAGGTCTCAAAGCAAGGCCTTTGCTTAAGAGGTGTGCAATGTGGAAAGCCTTCCTTACCACAATAGACACATGGTAGTCAAAGTAAAGGCCACAGTCCACCAGTGTTCCCAATCCCTCACTACTGAGTTAGTAATTAGGGTGTTATTATTAATATGGTAGTCTGCAGGGGCATTGGTTTTGCCAAATTGGATGATAAAGCATTTTTTGCATTGAGTTCTAGGCCATGGCTTTGACACCAATAGTTAGTCTGCGTGAGTCCCTTTTGGAGAATAATTACATCATTAGGGAATTCATTGATTGCACCTAGTTTGCAGTCATCTGCAAACTTAGCCAGACACAGTACCTCTGTTTTGGTCTGAACTTCTGAGAAGTATATTCCAAACAATAGGTGGCCCAGTACTGATTCCTGTGAGACTCTACTGGTCACAGATCTGCTGATGAAGATAAGGTCCCCAACTTTCACTGAGTGTGATCTGTCAAAGAGCCCGTTTTCTACCCACCTAACAACATAAGGGTTGATATTCAACTGGGAGAGTTTATGAATGATACCTGAATGTGGAATTTTGTCAAAGGCCTTGACTAAGTCAAGATAAGCTGTGCGTTTTCCTAGCCTATCATAAAACAATTGGTGTTATTGGGGGCCATAGCTGACCCCATCGCCACCCCATTCTCTTGTCTAAAAATACTACCATTAAATTAAAAAAAACTGTATGTCAGGATAACATCTAAAATCTCTATAAATAACCTGATTTGCTCTTTAGAAAACCAACCTGAAATACTCCATTCCCTATATACAATTTCCAATCCTTCCATATTCAGAATCACAGTACACAATGAAACTACATCTGCTGTCACTAGTAGCATTGACTCATCAATCACAACCTATTTAATTAATTTACTAAATTCAAAGGAATCCTTTACATAGGAATCACTTTGAATTACCAAAGGCTGTAAAAATCTATCTACATAAATGGCCATTGCTTCAGTTTTATTTCCTTGACTCACTACTATGGGTCTAAATAAGGACTTATCTATACATTTATGAATTTTAGGTAGGCCAAAAAACTCCAAAATAATTTGTAACATTTATCGTTGATAAGCCATACCACCAACCATTCTTCTATTATTGAGTCAATCAAATTATAAGATTTATTGACTTCTGGCCATCCCACCTTCTTATAAAATTTAACATCACTTAACATTGCTTCTATTTGTTCAAAATACAAACTAAAATGACAACAATAGCGTTACCATTATCTGTTTTTGTAATATACAGATCCTTGTTATTCTTTAGTCATATTATAATACACATCTTTATTTTTACCATTCAGTAGAATTCTTACCTCACTTTCACGTTAGAAGAAATGCTTCTAATTCAGGTCTTAATGGAGGATTAAAAATGCTTGGTTTTCTAAAATGTTACCACGTCATCTTGATTTTTAAAATAACATTTTAGATTTAACTTCCTGACATACTCTCTTAAAGAGTTTATAGAAGAAATTAAGCCTGCTCTTACTCACTAACATGCTTCTTAGAAAATTCAGTAGACAAAAAAAGTATAAAACAAATTGTGAAAAACAACTGGAAATTTCTCCTGAATTTTCAGGAAATTAGGGAGTTTATAGGAGAAAACCTGTGTTTGTGTCTAAGCAGGGCAAAAATCTGAAGGAGCACTTTTATAAGAATAATTTGATGTAGAAAAATCTAGATGTGAATAAAGAAATGTTTAATTGTATGAATTATAATTATTGTAAATATATATTCTTTAGTGAAAAAGTATTTTTGACATGCAGACATTATGAGAGTAAATTACAAACTAGATATAACTGTATCTCAAAGTATGTAGTTTATACTGTGCTATGTTGGCTTTGACCCAGTTTTTATACAGGTAAAACTGCCACAGAATTTCATATGAGAATTTATGAACATCTCTGAGCAGTTGAAATAATGGAAATTAGTAATGCAGTGGCAAAACATATATATAGGAAACATTTGGACAATAGAAATTATGCTAACTTTAAGTTTTTAGTTATTAATCAAGTGTATGATTTTAATTTTAAATGGGATGCAGAAGATGAATTAAACTGGAAAGAGTATTGTTGGTAGATTAGATTAAATGCTTGTATGGATCCAGGAATGAATGATAGGAAAAACTAAAAAGTTATACTGAAGAGGAAAGGTTTAATGCATTGAATGAAGTGATCATGTGATTTTAATTAAGTATATTTAAGCAGCTATGGAATGTTTAACAACTAGGTCTGAAGAAGTTCTTTTGAAGAATGGAAGCGCTTACCAGTTGCTTTTTATGCTATACTGAATGTCTATTAAAGTTTATTTCTTTTTTACTGGGTCCATTTTATTTAGTATTTAAGTTTTTTATGGTGCAGTGGAGCTCGTGAGAAGGCTTTTTTGGGTTTTTGTGGCATTGCTGTGAGGGTGAAAAAATTTCTATTCAATAAAAAGCTATAAGATTGGAAACATGCAAATGTTACTGCTATCAGTTACATAGTATGCAAACTTAAAAAGTATGATTATAAAAATAATTGGTATAAATAAAATGTACAATTGAGATAACCAATGAACAACACAGTTGATTGAAAAGCTGAGAACATGGTAGAAATGTAATGATATAAATGAGGTTTGGTAACAAACCAATTTGTCCAGAGACATTTTCAGGTGGGAGGTTATTTAGAAGTAGTAATGGGTTTTATGAGGGCAAGGGACAAGTTAGTTGGGAGGAGAGTAAAGGGTTAAATAGGAAACTAGGATGATTGGGAGGAAATGAGGTAAGGAAGGGCTCAATAAGTTTTGTGAGAGTGTACCTGCATAAGGAATCTCATTTTGGCCTGAACTTGCTAAGACAATCTCCACGTCCAGATGACCTGTAGGTATTCAAAACATAGATGGGCCTTGGGGAAACAGTGGAGGCATGATAGTCCTGGATGAGTACACTTTTTTTTCTGACTTTCTTTCACTCTCTCTTCTTCTGGGTTTTGGGGCTCCTGCAGCTAGTGAATTATTCTGGTGAATGGTGGCAATGGTTGGGGAGGAGAAGGTGGGCTTTGGAAGAAATGAAGTTTTCAAGCTGGTGCAGAGCCATTTATCTACTGACATTCTAAATTTGTGGGAACGATATAGAGTTGTGTCTCCAGAGTTGGGCCTTTATGCCATTTTTGCTTATGTCTGTTTGTTTAGTGGTTCTGGGTGTTGCTGGGTGCTTAATCTGTTTTATTGTTGCAGTGGGGTGATTGTCCCCCATTCTTAGTACTTTGGGCTTTGTTGTTGTCTGGAACCTGGCTTTGGCCCTTGTTTTCTCAGTGCTGGGCTGTTATCTGGTTGTATGTGATGACATGTGGGACTGGTGTACGATGATTAAGTGGCTCGGGTGTGGGGTGTGAATATTTTGGATTAGGGGGGGTTGCTGCCAAAGGGTGCTTCAGTGATGTTGTCTCCACCTGTTCAGGAGTCAGGGAGGGTTGCATTGTGGTGATGAAGTGGGATGGCTGTCCTTTTGCAAACATATCATGCATTATGGTCATTTAACATGAGTAAAAAAAAAGTCATCACTACCAAGTCTTGTACGCAGGATCCCATGCACTACAATTACAGCACTGTACCTCTACACCACCTGAGCTGAAGGAATTTGCAATTTAATGTTTTTACAAACATATCATGCACTACAGTCATTTAACCTAAGGGAAAAATATATATCTGTAGTATTCCTATATATACTTATATCTACACACACACACACACACACACACACACACACATGTATGTATGTATATATATATATATATATATATATATATATATATATATATATACACATAAAACCAACCTCATACTGCAAGATATCCGCAAAAAGGCTTACAAAGTGGGGGGATAAAAGGCAAACAATAGTGACATCTTTGAAATATGGCTGTTATACGCAAAGAAGTCTGCTAGAGTAGCATGGTTTGATTTGACATATATTTCCTGATAGATTCCAGGTCTGAAACACAAATGATTGTCATCATTTACTGATGTCAATGCTCGCATGATCCCAGTGATTTGTCAGAAACCCACAACTGTTATGGGGAAAAGACCAAACATATGAGCCACGCATCTGGACGGTGTCTAGTCATCTGGACAGTGGAGACTGCAGTCATGTAACAGAAGAGAAAAAACACTGAGAGCTGCCAACCATGTCACGCAGCACCTTCTGAACCACAGTAAGACCAATGCGACACTACCCTAAATCAGTTCTGGGGAATTACCCATGTAGCTCCAAATATATCATGCACTACAGGAATGGAACTGTAGGGAAAAGCAGACATTGGTGAGAGGTTGTCCACCAACAACCATTTGCACCACAGTCACAACAACATACCAGTACCCCAAATGAACTCTAGAGTATAACGACTGTTTGAACAAACATATCCTTTTTGCCAGTCACACACTACACTGACATATACTGGCCCAACTCACAGTCTACTGTGAATCCTGAGGTGTTACAGGACATTTCTCATTCTGCCACTACAAACATATACACCTGACAGACCGACATCAACTGTAGCAACATGCACTGTCAGATAGAAAAGGATCTATAACACTCACATCTCCCAGTCTCCATACTCAGCCCAACTAACATTTACACACAACACTGCTACACAATCTTGGCAGTCTGTTAATAATGGCCGAACATACATAACTCTTAACTGTACAGATTTCCACAGAATGTCCAGAGTGTGGGACTATATTTATGGTCACTGCTGCATACCACTTCCAAGAGTCTGCTAAGTCACTGGGATGATATCAGGATTCTTCTTCTTCTTTCGGCTGCTCCCATTACGGGTCACCACAGCGGATCATCTGCTTCCATTTCTTCCTGTTCTCTACATCTTGCTCTGTCACACCAACCACCTTCATGTTCTCTCTCACCACATCCATAAACCTTATCTTAGGCCTTCCTCTTTTCCTGTAACCTGCAGCTTCATCCTTAGCATCTTTTCCTCAATATACTCTGCATCCCTCCTCAGCACATGTCCAAACCAATGTAATTTTGCCTCTCTGGCTTTGTCTCCAAACCTTCCAACCTGGGCTGACCCTCTAATATACTTATTCCTAATCCTGTCCACCCTCATCACACCCAGTGCAAATCTTAACATCTTTAACTCTGCCACGTCCAGCTCTGACTCCTGCCTTTTTGTCAATGCCAATGATATCATATATCAGGATTGCTGTCACTAAATAATGATTAACCATACCTCTGAACCTCTTACTGCAAGACATGTGGACAAAGCATGACAGACTTGTGGGACAGGGGGCCGTAAAGAGGGCATATCTTACATAATGGTGTTACAAACTGAAATAGTTGCTGGTATTACAGGGTTTGTTGCAACATAACATCCATGAAGGATATGATTTCTGAAACACTAATGGATATCAACAGTTACTGACTACAATCCTAACATTATCCTACTGATTTCTCAAAAACAAAAATTGTCTGAGGAACAGACCAAACATAACAAGCAAAGCTCTGGGCCATCTGTGGACATCTGGACAGATCAGAGGTATGTCAGAGACATATCACTGTCAGACATCAAGTCACACAGAAAATGCATGTCCAGACAAACCCTGTTACTCTAGCAATTCTCTATGTGTGTAACAGCAATACTTACTTAGAATCTGTACCCAATTCTGGAGTTTGTTCCCAATATTGTTGGGCTGTCTCCGCATGTCTTGTCCTGAGAGGTATTTCCACCTACCATCTGTGAAGCTGTAGCCTCCACACCTCCATAATGTCCTCCACACAGGCAAGGAAAAGGGGAAAGGCCTACATGAAGAACTTAATTATAGCACTGTGTTGTTATGGCATTGGCTAATGGAAACACAACACAGCTGCTCTGGATGCAAATAGCAAGTGGGAGAAACTGATTGGTGGAGAGGCCATCACCTGCTCATGAGTATTACCTACAAAATGCAAGCTGCTGCCTATGCAACGCAGGTCTGAACCCATCTACACAAAGACAGACTGCGACTACAGAAACCCAACCATTTGCATTATTCTGAAGAAACTCTTCAGCACTATAACAGGTATGTCAGTCATGTAAGCTTGTAATGGAATGCAGAAGGGGGACGCAATAATGTGAAATAGGAAGTTAAACACATTATGTTGCAACAAGACCTACTGGACTCACATGTACCTATGGCCATTCCTGCTTGCCTTGTCTGCAGTGACATGGATCACATTTCTGGCCACTGAGTCACCCCAGCAAAGGTCAGCTCATGTATGACTACTACTGGAGTGTCTGTTGTCCAATACTCAGTGTGACACTGCTAGACCAGCTACCTGGGATGTTGTAAATAGTCATATGTCACCTGTGAATGCTACTATGATACATATGCTTGCCTTACAAATGTATGAGACTTATATAGGGTATGTGCATAGTACAAAACAGGTGGAGAAGTGTGTTTTGGACTGTATGTTATATACTGAGCCCATACCTGACCACATGTCTCCCTCATATTCATAGTCAATGCCTCATACAGTTATGTATTGTCTGGCACATCACTGGCAACCAATTAAAGACTGAAGTCATAACATAATAACATACATTTGATTGTCAGATGCCATATCCTGCGGAATAGACCTGTGAATGCGACACAGTCTTTGCTGGCAACTAAGTGTGTTTCAGCTAGATTCATAAAGTGACACTATATTCCGGCCTTTTCCCACCAGTGATGTGTGCCTTTGTGCAGATGTCTTGCTCTAACAGGAGCTAGGTGCCTTAGCATGAAACTCATATCATTGCAAGTGTTTCTTGTCCTGTAGAATGCTGACATTTGTGCAGCCACTGACACCTGCTTTGCAACTGTAAAGAGCACACTAATCTTGCAAGGTTACTCATCCCATCATACGTTCAGATCTCAAATGGAGAGCTGCAAAGCCACAGGAGGTAAGTGTTAAACATTATCATACATATACACACCTCCAGGCTGGCCAAACAGTATAACATACAGGAGACATCCCAAGTGCAGTTAACAGTTGACAAAACACCTACTCAAATCATAGCTAGCTACAGGCCTCCAACCATGACTATGGACACCCACAACATCTATTGGGCCTTGATGGAATTTGTTTGGATTCAATCATTTACCCTGCTCCTGGGTGACTTCAACTACCCAACCATAGTGTGCATGACCTATGCCACCTGAACATGAATGCACAGAGATTCCTCAGCTTTGTTAATGGCAATGCAGAACACCAGCCAGTAAACACTCCTATGACAGGTGGAAATATCCTGTAACTGGTCCTAACCAACATGAGTAACCACTGCAACACTCTTACAGTGTCATCCTCCTTGGTAAGATCTGACCACATAGCCATCACTGCTCAGGTCACTATCTCCCCTGCCCCCCTTGATAGGATCAAACAAAATTAACTTTACACAAATGACTATAAATCTCCTCAGAGCAGGTAGAAGCAGCTTTATAGCCAACGTCCCGTCAGTTGGAACTAGCAGTAGTGTCCAAGCCCACACCACAATACTATGTGAGCACTACATAGCTGTATGGACTCAGCAATCCCTGACAGGGCAGCATCATCTCCCTCAAGGTAGGGTAAACATCCATGGTGGACAGCAACAATACACAAATACCATAATAGGTGGAAATAATTGCCGGACAGGGCCAAGAAGAAACAGGTGTCTTATTGGAAACAATGTCACCTTCATCTGCACAAGCAAATAAGGTCACATGTGAATTACCATAAGGCTATCTTTGAGTGAAAATTGAACACATCCACCAAGGCCAATCACTAGGCCTTCCACACATATGTCTGCAATCCCAGAGGCAACACATAAATCTGCTCTGCAGTGGTGGTCATTAACACACATACACATATGGCATAGCTATACAGACAGGTGAAGTGTAAACATCATCCCCTAGGCCCCCATTGGTATACATGTGCATGCACAGTACCTGCCTCCCTCCCCTCATCATCAGGAAGCAGGTCCATAATGCTGTTTCAAAGGCAACACACAGAAGTCTCCATAGGCCTGATACCATCCTTGGCTGCATTCTACATGAACTTAGGCATTAGCTCTCAGATCCATTATGTACTGTAGACAACCAAAGCTTGAGCACTGGTGTCATCCCATCTGCAGAGAGGACAGCCACTGTCATCCCTATACACAAAGGCAGAGCAATCCCTGACCATACCAATCATATACTCATCAGCCTAACTAGCTTGCTCTGCAAGGGCATGGAAGGTAATATCAAGAACGGTATGCACAGGGACATCGCCAACCTCAAAATGCCTGAGCCCACACAGTGTGGTATTGTCAAAGGGAAATCAGGCCTGTTAAACCTGGTTGACTTCTCTGAAGTGGACAACAAACACAAGGATGAGGGGAAGATGGTGAACAATGCCTACCTTCATCTAACCCACTGCTTTTACAATAATTCCCAGGTGGCCAGGATATATGGCTACAAAGCTAGGCATCAACCGTGTCCCCATTAGATTGAGAAAAAATCAAAATCTTGAATGTCTGACAATTCTAAAATGCCGTTCTTCAAAATTGATATTGTGAGATCATGGTACAGTGAAGATCAAAAAACTTGCCCTTTCCTCATTGTAGTGTAATCTCAGAGTTGGTATATATAATTTACAGGTGGTGTGGGGGGCACAGCTCCCCCACAATACCTATTTCCTATTTAAATCATTGACAAAGAGAAGAGGAGAAGTCATTAGACTTTGTTGTTTTCTAGAAGCCAAATTGTAGCCATGGCCTAAGCTGTTAAGTAAACAGCTTAATGGATTAATGGCAAGGCAGAATAGCAACAGTGACAGAGAGTCACCCTGGGATATCCCCCTTTGGATTTGTATCCCTGGGATAATAATCTGTCCTTTGTTATGGCTTAATTGCAAAGTGGTCTGCCACTGTTTCATAGTTACTGTAATGTGGTCAATCAGTGCAGAGTATACCTTATACATTTTTAAGCACTCTTCTATCCATGAATGTGGGATGTTATCAAATGTTTTTTTTGTAGTCAGTCCATGCCATACTTAGATTCTTCCCCTTTTTACAGTTCTCCATAACTTTGTTTAACAACAAATGATCTTTTGTTCCATATGACTTTCTTTTATTGCCCTTTGTTCTACTGCCATAATTGAGTTTTCTTCTAAATGACTATAAACTCTATCGACATCAATTCCCATGTACAGTTTATACGTCATCGGAAGACAAGTTATTGGTCTATAATTTTTAAGTGAGAACATTGTTTTTCCTGTTGTTAACCAGTGCGGTGTCTGTTTGGGGTGAGCATATAAATAGGTCTTACTCATGGCTAGATCCTCATGCAAAAAAGTTAATACTTTAAGCCAAAACTTAGGTACTGCATCTGGGTCTGGGATTTTCCAGTTAGAGGCTTTTCTCAACTTTGTTTCAATCTGTCTGGCTGTTATTTCATCCCATTTCATATCCTGTACGTTTAAACTTCTTATTCATTCTTTTATTTCTTCTATCCATTTAGCATATTTGTTATGTTCCGCAGGATCTTCATAGATACTTCTCCAAAATGTATCTACATCTTCTTTTTTTGGCTGTCTTTCAATTCCTTTTACCTTATGTCCTAATTCTCTATAAAACTTTTTTGGGTCATCAATAAATTGCTTATTTTGTGCTTTTCCCTTATATTTATCTTCGTATCTTCTAAGTCTTTCCACCTGTTTTGACATTTTTAATTTATCTCCAATAGTGCATAATAGATCCTGGTTTGTTCTAATACTGCACATTGTTTTTATCACATCTATCTTTCTTAATATTTTTGTTGATCTGTTTCCTCTTCTATAATATTCTAACAATGACACTTCTTGTCTTAGCTGCTTTATAGTTTTCTCTATTCAATATTTCCATGATGGTATTCACTGCCAGCCCCCTCTTTTCCCCCACTACCCTGTGTTCTTGTGGTAGAACTTTATCAGTTATTAATTTAGCAGCACAGTAATATATTCTGTTTACTTCTGTTATATTGCATGGATCTCTATGGACAGTCCTAATTACTGTGTTCATTTGTTTTATCAAGCTTCTGACTTTTGGGGTTTTATTAACCTTCTGCAGTCTATTTCTTTCATTGATCTTGATACATCTGTCTTTGTCTATTAAATCAAGCAACTCTTCTCTTAACTCATTTTCTTCCATACTGAGGGCACATCCCTTGATTTCTGTTTCCTGCGGGCATTCTATAGAAAGATGTATAGCATCTTCCTGTGGCACATTCTGTTCAATTTCATCCTGTGTCATCTGTTGTTCTGTCATACGGGAACTCACTGGCCTATCTGTCCTCTACACTGACTGCAGCAGAGTTTCCAGTTTCCTATTCCTTTCCTTGCTGTCTAGCTTCAAATGAACATTTATAATGGTTTTCTGTGGAAGACTTCAAAATATCTTGTGATGGCACCTGACCAGTTGCTTCCTTCTCCACTGGTTTCCCCTTAATTTGGATATCCATTGCTCTATCCTGTTATGGTGCTTTCTGCATTTGATTTTCTACACTGAATCCTTCTCTTTGCAGCTGTTCCATTACCTCAATTTCTATTTCTTTGACTTCTCCATTACTAATCTCTTTTTCTACTTTTCCTCTTGTCTTCTTATTTTTTGTATTGTAAAGTTTTCCATACCCAGATTCCTTTGCCTATATTTTTCTTAAAATATCTTTGGTGCTGCTCTTTTTGTATTAGTTTTGTTTTCTCCTTTGCATAAATATTACACCATATTAAATCTCGTTTCCTTTCCCCTGCCCATATTTCTACTTCACATGTCTCCTGATCTTCTTGGTTTTCCTTATTCTGGGGACTCACTCCATCATGCTGTGATGTAGTCTGTTTTAGACCTTCTACATTAAATCATTCACTTTGCAGGCACTCCATAGCTTCAACTTCTATTTCTTTAACTTCTGCTTTACTAATTATCTTTTCTACATTATAATTTTGTGCTATTAATCTTTTTATTGTGAAATTTTCCATATCTGGATGCCTTTGCCTGTATTTTTCTTCGAATATCTTTGAGATTGCCTCCTCTGTATTAGTTTACTTGGCTTTCTCCTTTGCATAAATAGTGCACCATATCAAATCTATCTTTCTTTCCCATGGCCATATTTCTTTTTTTATAGTTTTCAAATATTTCTAGGTTTTGTTGTTTATATTTTTTCACTTCCTCAGAGGCTTCTTTTTCCAAAGAGATCAAAGTTTCTTGACCTATATACTGTTTTTCAAAAATCTGTTGTATTAATGAAAGCAAATTCTTATTTGAAGCTTGTGACAGTTTTTCCTGCAGAAGTCTTTTTCTTTCCTCTAATTTCTCTCTTAATCATTTTGTATGTCTTGTATCTGGAAATTCTGGGCTTTTTACCTAATAGTAGCAATACATAATTTCTTTCTTATCCTCAATAGTCCATTCTATCATCTTTATGGCTCTTCCTTGGCCAATCAGTTTTTGTTGTTTTTGTGGACTGCTACTTCCTTCTACAACAGGGGGGCCATCCTCCCCCTGAGCCTGGTCTGGCCCCATTGTAGGAATGTTTCCGTATTTCGAGGATTCTGCACTGTCATTTTTTCCAGTCCTGGCACCAGTGCACCTACCAGGATTGGGCACTTTTTTATCCTGGGTCTTGTGCACCCAGCTATTTTTTTTATTTTTGATTTACTTCTGTCCATGTTATATGCTATATAAATACATTCTGTATATCAGTGTCACCTTGGTGAGATATTGAGAAAAACAGGGTCCACCTCGCAAAGGTACTCACCAAGACTTGAGGATGAATTCAGTTTTAGCACTACTACGCTCTTTTGCTTGCTGACTTTTCATCTCTCCATCAGGACCCTTGTATGAACTGTGTAGGCACTGCAGTAATAGTGTATAGTCCTGTTCCTTCATCAGTTATCATCACATATCATTACATCTTGTCATTGTGTGTGGTCTATATAGCAGCAAGTCAGCTCTTACAGTACATGCATATGCACTTGGTAAGACTGTATAGTTCACTCCAATAGCCTTGGTCTTGGCCACAATTACCATTCTGCTACTAGGCCCATCACACAGTAGGATTTATCACCCTTTGTTATAGGCCTTACAGTAGCAGTGAAAGAGATGGATTCAGCAGGCAGTACTGCCATAAGGTCTGCCTTGAAGGGCCTATAGGTGTCACAGCTGTGCCAGATACCAGAAATGTGTGTGTGTGTGTGTGTGTGTGTGTGTGTGTGTGTGTGTGTGTGTGTGTGTGTGTGTGTGTGTGTGTGTGTATCAGCAATCATAATACTGCAAGGTATTAATATACATATGTTGTCTTCTCATTGCAGGTGAACACAGGGGTTGGTGTCCCTCCCCCTCACAACCTGATATCAGTGTCTTAGCGGACTTCCATTATGATGGTGGTCATAGTGAGGCACAAGTGGGGTTGTTGGTGCCTGAATCTGTGCCATTGTTTGGTATCCCACTTAAACCCACCATGTCCCCACACACAGTCAGTATGCCCGCACATACCCAGTCCCTAGCAGGCACAGATAATGGACATTTTAAGGGTGGTGGCATGGAACAGTCTAGTGTGTTGAGTATGGCAAGTTTGAGTGTAGACACCATCCATAACCAGAGAGCAGGTGAGGTCACACACAGGCAGATGGACGGGGTGCTCAACAGAGGACTGCTGACCATCAAGTCCCTGTTGCAAGTGCCACAGCAGGTGTCAAGAGACACATGTTATGGTCCATCATGGAGGCACAGGTGCGTACTGACCACAACACCAAACAGATGCTCAGGGTCATGAATGCAGTGCTCCCTGTCATGCATGACAACCTCCAAGGCATTTGTGATCCCATATGTCATCTTGCCGATGTTGTGGATAGACAGTGGGGTGAGACATTGTCACTGCTCGACAATGCAATGACTGTGCTTCAGCATGTGGCGGGAGTAGGGCATTGGCCAGGCAGATGTAGGTCAGCAACATGATCAGCTGTGAGCCCACATGGACGTGCACATTCACAGTCCTGTAGTGGCAGTACCAACAGCACTACTGAAGGGAGGGTGCTGTCTACACCACACTGGAGCAGGCCATAGGCATGTTGTCCTGGCCAGTCCCATCAGGGACATGGATCCAGCAGACAGCAGTCACCATCTGGGAGTAGTACTGCATCTGTCCTTGGACCTGGTCGTGCCAGTGATACTCCTGGCAGAACCAGTTCTTGCATCCCTGCTGGGAGACGGTGAACTGTACATCCTGCCATGTATGGTCCATGGCTATCCAACATAGCCTTGTGTCGGGCATCCACATGGCTTGATGGTGTGCAGACAAACACTCACAAATCCATATCATAGGCTGGTCACCATCAGACATGCACAGCACCTCTGCATGGCCCAGTTGAACACCACCCCTCCAGACACACACACACACACACACACACACACACACACACACACACACACACACACACACACATATGATGTCAGCCATACAGCTCAGCTTAGGCCTCTGGCAATCCAACACAACACCCTGTGCATGTGATGATAAGTGTGCCACAACCCTGTTATCCATAGCTTCAATGCATGGGCATGCTCATATGGGTCTGATGCACAGGGTGACTATAGTACAGTGTAGCAATGTCATGCTGTGTAAGGTGCTGTTTGCTGGTAGTAGTTATGGGTACACATTGAGGTGTATGTACCTTGTTAGCCATGATGCACTATTGCTGTTAGTACTGCTGAATGGCTGTGGTGTTACATACTATATTCTGGTTGTGTTCCAGGTGTTCGCGTGTCTGCAGGCTGTGGGCCTGCTGACAGTAGCAATGATGAGTAATGTGGAGTGGAAACGCTGTGACCATGTCATAGCCAAGGTACAGCTGTTTATGTACATGTTTATCAGATGTGTTTACACGTAACTGTGTGTGAGGGGCAATTATGGGAGATAGTGTGACCTTGCATACATACCCTTGACACAGCCACCTAGCTTTAATTCATGTCACCTAGGTGTTCTGGAGGACTGCAGGCTCACACATACAGAGGAGGTTACTTGAGTACTGGCACTAGGTCCCTCACATGCTTAGCCATTAATTTAACTGCAACAGATTCAGCTATCAAAACCTGTTGCCCCTGCCGTTTCTATCACATCCACTCAACCATCATGCAGTTGATGAGGGTATGCCTGGTACTGTGTATGACAGGTTTTGGGTATGTATTCCTGACACAGGTCAGCCTGTGTTAGTCTAACCTGACAATCACCAGCATGTGTGTCTGCTATCTCATATGCATGTCTGGCCTCTCATGCTGGTAGTGCACACAGAGTCATAGTCCTGTACATGGGGCAGCTGATGAAGGGCTGAGCACAGCCCCTACATTCACAGTCTTATGAACGATAGTGCTAGATACATAACACAAATAGCACAGTGGTACTGTAGTGTGGCAGTGTCTGCCACTACTATTGAAGTGGGTGACAATTGCAGGGGCTGTTAGGATTGCCGTTGGTAGAGTTCAGAGGCCCTTAACATGTTAGAGCCATCTGACACACACAAACACACGCACACCGCTGCATGTGGACATCCATTGAAACACTTAGAGTAGATGACCTACCCAATCTATTAATGTACAATACACAGTGATGTGACCATTGCATGCACCACAGTGGCTTGGTGTTAGAAACTGTGTAACTGTGCTTGCACAGTGGATGACATCTGTATGGGCTCACAGTAGGTTGGCAATGGGGGAGTTCACAGGGTGGAAGAGGCACATACAATGGAATAACCATCACATACACACACTACAGACAACCATAGGATCCGTGCATACAGAAACACATGCACACTTGCCAATTGACAGATTAGTAACCCTACAAATCTACTTGTATGTACTATATTGATGCATACGCATGGCATGCTCCACATAGATTATATGCCTGGGACCTAACACACAACCTCTTACAACAGGTAATCTTGCAAATGCCTTCATGGATGGTGGGATAATCCACCAGACATAACAATTGGTCTTGTCTACTGCTCCTACAAATCTGCACAAGTGATAGAGTGACAGACTTTGTATCAGCATGATGTGTCAGTGAGATATGATGTTTGATGCTGGCATGTGTGTCGCTATAGTAACTGTGACATATTTGGTAATGATATCACAGGAATGCTCATTGCTAGGGGACACAGATGACATATGGGTTTCAAATGTGTATATTCCATGTACATCTGTACAGATGACCAGTATGGGCTGTATAGTGTTACATAGTGCATGTGTGGCAGATGCCATTAACAGGCTTTTTAAAGTAATGTCATCGTAGGGAGTCAGCAGGTCTTAAAATGGTATAACCTATGCAAACAACAGCCACAGGGGATATGCTTCACACACTACTAGAGTTGTCTGTATTGAGATTAGAACCCCTACCTATCTAATTATTTCCACTAAAGTATTATGCAATTATTGCACACCCCACAGAGCGTAGATGGCTGACAAGTGTGTACAGGTACATTTAAGGTGAATGACATCAGCAAACCTTATAATGTAGGGCAATGGGATGTGTACTGGATGGTACACACCTCAAAATGGTATAACCCATCCCCGGAGGACATGATTCTCACCCATACACAGGGATGATATGATTCTCACACACACACACAGACACAGTTGCCATTGAGTTTAGAACCCCTGCCTATCGAGTTATGTGTACAACAGTGTTATGCAGTTATCACATGGGCCACAGAGCTTATAGGAATTAGCAGTGTCACATGGTATGTCTAAGGTGAGTTACATCAAGAGCCCTTGTAAAGTATGGCAGTGGGAAATGTACTGGGTGGGAAGGGAATCAAAAGACATTACTCTACAAACATACACACTTACAATAACCTTCACACTCACACACACATTTGCCACAAATGAGTGCAGAACCCCTGCCTATCTAGTTATCTGTAATATACTGTTACTTAGTTATTACACGTGCAACAGAGCTTATAGGGTTGAGCATTCTCCAATGTACTTCTAAGGGCAATGACATCAGCAGGACTGCTAAAGTAGGGAGCTGGGAAGTGTTATGGGTGGTAAAGTCCTCAAAATACATCATCCTACAAACTTACAAACTTTTGTGCATACACTTATACACGCATTTGCCAGACCTGAAAATAGAACCCCTGCCTATCTAGTTATTTGAACTAGAGTGTTATATAGTTATCGCACATGCCACAGAGCTTATAGGGCTGAGAAGTCCCCAGAGGTGCTTCTAAGTTGAATTACATCAGCAGGACTACTAAAGTAGGGCACTGGGATGTGTACTGGGTAGGAAAGTCCTCAAAATACTTCACTCTACTTACACACACAAACACACACACACACACACACACACACACACACACACACACACACACACACACACACACACAAGCACACACACACACACACACACACACACACACACACACACACATACACACTTTCCAGAATTGGGGATAGAACTCCTACCTATTTAGTTATTTGTACTATAGTTTTTCCAGAATTGGGGATAGAACTCCTACCTATTTAGTTATTTGTACTATAGTGTTAATGCAGTTATTGCATACACTACAGAGCTTATAGGGCTGACAAGTGCACAAGGGTACTTCACATCAGCAAGACTGCTAAAGTAGAGCACTGGGAAGTGTTGTGGTTGGGGAAATCCTCAGAATACTTAAGCCTATATACACACACACACATTTGGCACAACTAGGAATAGAACTGATGCCTATTTAGTTATTTGTACTATACTGTTACATAGGTATTGCACATGCGATGGATCTTATAGGGCTGGGGTTGTGCAAAGGTACTTGTAATGGGAATGACATCAGCAGGACTGCTAAAGTAGGGCACTGGGAAGTGTTGTGGGTGGGAAAGTCCTCAAAATACTTAATCCTATAAACATACACACTAACACACACACACACACACACACACACACACACACACACACACACACACACACACACACACACACACACACTTGCCAGAACTGATAATGGAACCCTGCCTATCTTGTTATTTGTACTATATTGTTACATAGGTATTGCACTCACCACTGAGCTTAGTGGGCTGTGTCTGTGCAAAGGTACTTCTAAGAGGAATGTCATCAGCAGAACTGCTAAAGTGGGACACTGGGAAGTGTACTGTGTGGGAATGGCCTAAAACTATTTTACCTACAAACAAACAAACATAAACACACACTTACCAGGACTGAGATTAAAACACCTACCTATCTAGTTATTTGTACTATAGTGTTATGCAGTTATCACACTCACTACAGAGCTTATAGGGTTAACAGGTGTCCAATGGTACTTCTAATGTGAATGACAGCAACAGATTTTGAGAAGTAGGGTAATGGGAAGTGTACTGAGTGGGAACGGTCTCCTAATACTTAGACCTAGAGACACCCACACGCGCACACACACACACACACACACACACACACACACACACACACACACACACACACACACATGCAGGTGATGTGATATTATAACCCCCACCTCAGTATTATTACATAATGGGGCTCACCTTCATGCTGGCATGTGTGACTGGTTACCTCCGATATGCTACTGTCCACAGCAGGACATCACTCTATGCCATTCAGGGTATCCATGTGTATGATTCAGTGTGTGTGTGTTTCCCTGTGTGTCTCTCTCTATCACTGTCTGTCTCTCACTTCCCCCACATCTATATGTGTGTATGCTTGACATATTATCTGTTCCCCATATATATGTCTGTGTATCACATGCAACAGATGCAGATATATCACATATGGTCCACCAACAGCTAGCTGAGGGTAATCCTGTCTGATGAGTGTGTGTAGGGACAGTTAATTGTATATAGCTGTCTGTATGCAAATATTTATATACATAATACAGTCATATAGCCCGATTTGGGTTCCAACATGGCCTGTGATTTTCTAAGTTTAGGAGCATGACTAATATGACCTTCTATAGTGAGAGTGGGATTCCATTCCAGAGATAGTTTTATTTTGGTCTGGAGTTCTGTGTGCTACAGCCATACCTCTCAAAAGTAAACAGGACTTGCTAGAAGTACTGAGTTTGTTTTAGCAGACATTTTCTGACATATCTGTAGTCTGACACTGCAATATATTGTGTCATTACCTAGTGACAGACATCTTCAGATCATCACAGTACTTTACCAGAGAAATACAAGATGCATAATGCACAGACCAACATTATGAGCTCGACTATATACATTCTTTCCCAAAAAGGCCAGTTTAGAGGTGTGGCTACAGCCAGTTGACCGATGAAGCTGTGTAAACCATCCAGCAACTTGGTGGTATACTGAATGGGGATCTCCTGCTTGTGTGGTATTCTTCTTACCTGAAAAGTCATATCCTGGTGAGGCCATACCTCTCAACAGTACATTTTGTGACAGATTGTCCAGGTGTTTGTCGAGAAGTTTCGTCTATTCTCCATAGACTTGTGTTTTTATGGCAAGGTATTGCATATAATTGAAGACTGATGTTACAAAATAATGACATACATCAGTGTTTGAGACTTCATAACCTTCAGACAATTCCTGCTAATGCAAAACCCCTTATTCTACCAACTTTCTCAGTATATAAGGGCAATATTTACAACACGTGCCTATCACTGTGCCTTTGTCCCACTTTTATTTATGATATTGTCCAGATGTCTTGCTCTCAGAGGTTGGGAGGTATGGGTGTGGGTGCAGAGTGAGTGTATTCTACTGTGCAGACATGTCCATTATATGTGTAGTATATTCCGCATCGCACTGTGACTTCCAGGTATGTCAGTGGCAGAGCAGTACAGAGTAATGTGGTGAACCACTGACAGACAGTTGTGTATAGGTTGATAGGTTGCTATGACATTAGTAGGGTATTGGCCCTGAAGCCCTTATAACCCATGCAGATGAGAGTGTAGCCCATGTTACAACATGTCAGCACACAGAGCCCCTGTCCAGCAGGGACACAGGTGGGATCACAGGACTGTATTTTGTGTTTCCTGTGCACTTATACAGGGAGCACATCACTAGGAGTATTGAGGCACTTGGCTTGCTGTTGACAGGGGGTATATTCCACAGATGGGGAGTGTGTGATACAAGTATCTGTCACATCAACAAGCTGTACTGATATCACAGCCCAGATTGATGCTACGCCTACAGGTTGTTGGAGTACGCCTTGAGTTCCAGATGTGCAACAGTCCTGTCAAGGCAGGGTCTGCATTTCTTTGTATGCCAGATAAGAGTCACATCAGCAGAGTCTGTATGGAATGGGTAGAGGGACAGTGCTGTTAGCCTACCCACATAGGGTAGGTGTTTGGGGTTTGTGGTAAGGCCTTAATGTTTGTAAGACCCTGGTGAGTGGAGTTTACATGGTCTGTGGTGTGCACGTTTGTGGAGTTCTCATGTGATTTTACCTTTGAAGTGTCCATTGTTCAGATTTTGTTTAGTTGCAGACCTCCACTTAGATGGGTGTGTGTTGTGTATTTGCAGGTGATGTTTACTGACTCCTTACACTGCACGACACCTATGTTACTGTACAATCGGTTCTGGTGTGCACATTCTTCATTTGTCTGGCCAGTGATTCCCTTTCCCCTTATTTGTGTCTCTTTGTCCTTTTCTAGTCCAGTCAGAGGCTTTGGCCATGGTGGCTGCTTTTATGTATTTGTAATTCTGATGTGGGGGGGGGAGGTACATGCTTTTACATCTCACACAGGGTTATGGACTTCACACCTCTGAGTGTACCTATTTAGCAGGTTGTCCATAATAGCACCACTCCATTTGCTGTGGTCCTTATATGGTTTGTGTTGCTATATGTTATTATGAGGCTACATGTGGGCCTAGCTGTCATACCATCATAGACTGACATCTGCACAGACCCAGATATGACAGTCAGACAAAGTCCCACACATGGGGACAGGGTGTTAATAATGTTCTGCCAAACACTGGCAGTTGGGAGACCGGTTTGGTAAATTCTTGTTTGCTCTAATGGGTTTGCCATCTGCTTCCCCACTGTCTGCCACTGCTGTTTTGACATGACCCTTTTTAGTTTTGCAAATAGTTGGCAGGCAAATGCAATGTTAGGACAAGGAGAACAGATATACAAGGCATACTTGTCCTCCTTCTGTGACAACCTGTGTCATTCCAGGGGTATGGCTGTTGGCCAGTGAGATGTCAGTGCAGACACAGAAAGGTGGCAGCCTTTTATACACTGGCAGTACACTGACCTTCAGGTACATCCTGTCCTACTAGGCACCATACCTGTCAACTTCTGAGAGCCAGACATCTGGACAAAGCCATAGGTAATTGGGAGACAGAGGCCTAAATATAGAGACTCTTTTTAAGTATTGGGCTTACATAACTAGAAAGGTAATTCAGTAACAGGTTTTGCATAAGCATGTGTGTTTTTATAGGGCATGAAATCTGACACTACAATCTGTCATTATTTTCTTACCTTGGTCTTACGTGATTTGCCAGTGAATTGCCAGACAACCACTATTTCATGTTATACAGACCACAATTATGATGCAAACCTCTGGACGTTCTGCAATAGGTCTGTACAGTTGAGAGATAGGGTAGGCACTGTGTAGGTTACTCCAAGCTGTGTACTGTCCATATGTGTGGCCCCATGTCCATGACCTGTACAGCTTTCCTGCATTACCAGATATTGACATCTGGAGAGTGCAGAATAGTTGGCACTGCAGTTCTTGGAACATGGCCCTGTCAAAGACAGCACTGTACCTAGGCAACTATGACACAACAGCCAAGAGTAAGTGCTGGCCACATCCTGACAGTATTAACCACACATACACATAGCTCATTGCCCCTGCATATTGTGGACATGCAACCCGTTATCATGTTGATTGGGACAGCCCTGGAAATGTGTGCTCTGCTGCTATTTCCCTGCAGGCATACATGTTGCTGCATTTCTATGGAAATACGGATGTTAGGGGGGCACACCTGTCAACTGTACACACTTACACAGACTGTGCTGATATCTGTTTTACATTTTGGTTCCATTTAGCATAGTATTGTGCCCTGTCTTTTAGATTAGAGGCATATCACTAAAGACCACAGGTCAGATTGTAATGGCATATGTTTGACTTTCAGACTTCTTACTCTTCAGAGCCTTACTGCCACTGCAAGACCTACTGTGCTATCACTGTGTACATCTGTAGAGGGTATTTCATCACTGTCACCATTTGTGGGCCTTTGTCAGACATTTCTTTATGGTTTTCTGCAGCTGAATTGCTGGGTGAGGCTGAGGGGTGAGTATGGGACCCTCACACTGACATCCATACCCGTGACATATGACCCCCCAGTTAGTAGGCCCCACACATATACTGCAGTGGGATTTGTCACCTTGGGTACTACTGCATAATGTGGGGAAGCCAGTATTTGGCAAACATTTCCTGGTTTCCCACATAGCTGTCAGTTGTCTGCTGCTATCCCAGTAGGCCACCCCATTCCCTTGCATGCATGCAGTGATACCATAGATATGCTACCAAAACATATTAATCCATTCATTTATTGTTAAGAAGACTGACTTACCTTGTGCCTGTGGCAATTGTGAGAATGGTGCTTGAGGGCTGCCTATGTCCCTTTTTGCCTGTGGGGACCTTGGCAATGGTGGTGGTGGGCTCTGTGGCCCTTCCCCATGCAGTTCCTGCTACAGCTGTTTCCACAGGATCATATTGTGTAGCATGGCACATACTATGAACATGTGGGCACATGTGGCTAGAGAGTACTGCAGGGCTCCACCAGATATGTCAAGGCAGCGGAACTGTGATTTGAGCATCCCTAACACGCACTCTATAATGATCCTGGTTTGTGCGTGTGCCTCATTATGGTGTTCTTGAGTGGGCGTGTGTGCATTTCTGATGGGTGTCATCATCCACGGCTCCAGTGCATAGCCAGCATGCCCCACCAGATGGCTATGTGGGATGTCCCCCTGGCAAATCCCTGGTGCAGCTGTAAGAAATGCCAGATGTGGGAGTTGTGATAGCTTCCAGGGCTGCCAGCACACACATTAATGATAATGCCCTGGACATTGCACATGACCTGGCAGTTGATGGAGTGAAAGCTCTTGCATTTTATGTAGACCCAACCCTGTTCACAAGGTGGTGCTTTGATGTGGATTTGCATGCAGTCTATGGCACCCAGTACTTCTGGGTAGTCTGCTACATGGTGGAATAGGTGCATATTGCTGGTGCTCTCCTCACAGGTGCTGGGGAAGTAAATGTGCTCACCGGAATGTGGTAGCATGCATCCTGGAACTGGTGGAGTACCTTTGATGCAGATGCCTGTAAGATCCCCATGATGTCCCCAGTACATATTTGGAAAGTACCTGTAGCTAGTATTCTTAAGGCTACACATACCTTGATATCCACTGGGATGGGTTCCCCTCTGTTGGCTCAGGGTCTGAGGTGAGGCCGGCACAGTTTGATGAGCTGCTGAAGTATATCCTGTCCACCCAGTAGCACTCTAGTATCTGCAGATCATGTAGACCCTGGTAGGTTACCCTGGGTGTGAACACTCTTCTCCTCCTCAGTCTGGGGTGGTTTTCAGCATTATCTTCCTCACCACCCTCAGCCTCTAGCACATGTATCAAAGCCACAGCAGTCCCTAACAATTTGATGGTTAAAATTCCCTCAAGTGCGTATGCCAATGGTGCAGAGTTTGTGGGAAAAAAACAGACGGAAAGGTGTTTGCACAGTTTATACTGCTATGCTGCAGATGCAGCCTCTATAATTGTCTGATTAGGATAAATTCCACCTGCAGCTATATTATTTGTACTTGCTTGCTTTGATTCTGCTATTTCCCAATTTTCCCCTTCCCATTTCCACCCCTTTTTAAGCCCTGTGGTATCTCACACAAATCCTCTTGCCAAATGTAAACCGTTCTGCTATTTCCGTTTTTTTTTTGTTTGTTTGTTTAAGTGCTGATGTGTGCCGTGCAACCCCATTTAGCTAAAGTAAACACTTTTAAGCAGAAATGTCCCTCCCCTGGATGCGAACACGCTCCTCATTTCATGGAATAAGTAAATACAGCCTCAGACACACCCCCTTGCTTAGTTGTGCTTATCTATGCTCAAATTTATTTATTGCATTTGTTTACTGGGAAGGTCCACTGGACCAGTGGATGCCATGGAGCTCCAATGTGCTTACACCAAGCATGACACACCCCCTTTTCATGTCATCTGCTTCTCCTGCTTACACCACCACTTTATAGCTCCTACATGGTTAGGTGCAGCCAGACAATGGTCTCCCATTTTATGATTCAGTAAATTTTGCTCATTTACATACCCCACTGCTTTTACACCACTACGCCAGAGCCATTCCCCTTAGCAACCAGTATTACCTGTTATTGTTTTGATTCTGCATGCTACCCACTATAATGGCAAAATGCAGATTTCACTTAAAATTGTCTTTTCACATTTTTTTTTATTTTGGCACAATCCCATTTGTGCACCATGTGCTACGCTTAAACGGCTGAAATCGACCAGAAAAAAACTTTGATTTTTATAATTTTGCAACTCTTTTCCATGCCAGTGGCCATAATTTTGGCCATTGGCATGCCTAATGCTTATAATACATGCTTTACTTTGAGCTGTCATGCCCCTGTTTTGATTTTTGCAGAAATGTACACGGTCAGTAACCGAATAGATTTTTGCAATGGATGCCTGCCTGCTTACTGAATCGCTTATTCAGCTCATTTGCATGGTTTTCACCAGCAAATGAGGTAATTAGCATTATTCAGTGGTGTCAGTGCCAGAATAGTGCTGGCAGGCTCATGCACGCCCCCAGCCTTGTTTACTGAATCACTTGGCAGCCATATTCCATGCAGAAGCTGCTGCACTATTCTGGCATGGAGAAATCCCTTTATTGATTCCTGGGGTGTGTCTCTGGCCTCCACCCCTTATGATAATCTGATTTTCAAAGTCCCTTCCTCCCATCTTTGATTGTTATTTACTGTTGTATAAGCTAATTATGTATTCTTCTCTTCCATTGTTTTCCATTGATCCATGATACTGAGTGCCGACCCAACAAACCACTAGTCCTCTTGATTAAACCTATTTTACTACATATTGTCTCCTTCATAGGTTCATAGGAGTTTACTGGGATACTAACCCAAGTGTCATTAGAATCCTAGCCGTATATACCCCCATATTTTGCCTATGTTCAAGATCTATCTAACAGCGACTTCCCATGCCTAAGAGGGTATATCTAGCAATTACTGGCTATCTAACAATGACTGCCCATATCTAAGAGGGTCAAAGGAGAAATCCAAGTCAGAAATGTGTTTTTTCGTCAATGCTACATTTGAATAGGCTTATAGAGGGTCTCTGTTTGATATTATTTGGTACCCTGTTCCAGGGGAATGGCAACCTCTGAGAGCCATATTTGTAGCTGCAGCAGGCCCTATTAATGTTGTTAGCCAGGTTAAGATCCCTAGAGCGGGTGAACCTTGTCCCATTTGACTTGCATATATGCAGCATTTCCATTAGGTGTGGATCAGAAATTGCTCTGTAAGCAAGGCACAAGTTGGCTCTAAGTACTCTGTATGCTACTGAGTACAGTGACAATGACTTTAGTCTATCAGTGTATGATGTGCTGGAGATCCTGAATTTTCATAGTAAGAAATTGTTGAGGTCTCTCAAGTTGCTGCAAGTGCTTGGCATGGTACATACCAATGGGAGCATTTTACTCTGTTACTGGGCTGATGAGGGATGAGTACAGGGGAGTTATAATCTGTTTAGGTCTCAAAGCAATGCTTTTGCTTATCAGGTGTGCAATGTGGGAAGCCTTCCTTACCACAGTATAAATGTGGTAGTCAAAGTTAAGGCCAGAGTTCACCAGTGTTCCCAAATCCCTCACTACTGAGTTGGTAATTAGAGTATTATTATTTATATGATAGTCTGCAGGGGTATCAGTTTTGCCAAATTGGATGATAATGCATTTTTTTGCATTGAGTTTGAGACCATGGCTTTGGCACCAATAGTTAGTCTACGTGAGCCTCTTTTGGAGAATACATCATTAGCAAATTCAATGATTGGACCTAGTTTGCAGTCATCGGCAAACTTAGCTAGCCACAGCTCCTCTGTTTTGGTCTGAACTTCTGAGAAATATATTCCAAACAATAGGTAGACCAGTACCGATCCCTGTGGGACTCCACTGGTCACAGGTCTGCTGGTGGAGGTAAAGTCCCCAGCTTTGACTAAGTGTGATCTGTTGGTGAGCCACTTTGCTACCCACTTGACAACATAAGGGTTGATATTCAATTGGGTGAGTTTATGAATGATACTCAAATGTGGGATTGCGTCAAAGCCATTGACTAAGTCAAGATAAGCTGTGTGTTTTCCTAGATATGCATGCATTTGATTGGCCGATGGATGGCCAATTGGAATATGGTCGAAAGCAGTGCAGCAAAACCTCAAAAAAGCAAACTGAATTATTGCAAATCACAAAATACCCCCCTTTTTGACCCATGGTAGTGCTTGTTTAGGTGGTAGAGCAGTCAGAAATGTAGCATTCGGTGTTTTGCACAACATTCCGACCATTCGGTAATAAAAAATTTGAAGATAACACTCTGTGTTATACCCGATTGAGCAATGTTGGCTTGATCAAACAAATGTATTCCATTTTCCTAGCCTATCATAAAACAACTGGTTAAAATGGGGGCCATAGCTGACCGCATTGCCACCCCATTCTCTTGTCTATACCATTTGATTAAAAAAAATTGTATGCCAGGATAACATCTAAAATCTCTGTAAATAACCTGATTAGGTCTACAGAAAACTGACCTGAAATACTCAATTCCTTATTTACAATTTCCAACCTTTCCATATTTGGACTCACTGTATACAGTGACACTACATGTGCTGTCACTAGTAACATTGACACATCAATCACAACCTCTTTTATTAACTTACTAAATTTAAACAAATCCTTTATCTAGGAATCACCATGTCTTACCAAAGGCTGTAAAAATCTATCTATATAAATGGCCATTGCTTCAGTTTTATTTCCTTGACTCGCTGCTATGGGTCTAAATTAAGGGCTTATCTATACATTTATGAATTTTAGGTAGGCCAAAAAACTCCAAAATAATTTGTAACATTATTGTTGATAAGCCGTTCCACCAACCATTCTTCTATAATTGAGTTAATCAAATTATAAGATTTATTGACTTCTGGCCATCCCACTTTCTTATAACATTTAATATCACTTAACATTGCTTCTATTTGTTCACAATAAAAAATAAAATCCATGACAACAATAGCGTTACCATTATCTGCTTTTGTAATATACAGATGCTTGTTATTCTTTAATCATATTGTAAAACAAATCTTTATTTTTACCATTCAATTAAATTCTTACCTCACTTTCACATCTTAGAAGAAATGCTTCTACTTCAAGTCGTAAGGGAGGATTACAAATGCTTGGTTTTCTAAAACCAAAAAAAAAATAAAAAATAAACATACTGAGGGATAGATCAGCTTCCCTTCTCCCTCACCTCCTCCTAGAATAGAAGATCCCAATTCATATAGCCCATAGCCCCTCCCTCTCTCAAGCCAAAATCGACGTGGCGTGGATGGGAAAAAATTCACCCTGGGATCTCTTCTGTGTCCCTGCTAGACAGAGGCACAGTAAACTAATCTTAAAGGGTACCTTTCTCACCTACCTTTACAGAGGCACAGTAGGCTAATCTAATAGGGGCGGAAAGCCAAAACACTCTCTGCAGGGCTTATAAATGCCTAGTATCTACCTATGAACCTATGAACCTATAAAATGTTCATTTACCATGTCATCTTGATTTTTAAAATAACATTTTAGATTTAACTTCCTGACATACTCTTTTAAAGAGTTTTTGAAGAAATTAAGTCTTGCTTTTACTCACTAGCATGCTTCTTAGATAATTCAGTAGATGAAAAAAGTATAAAACAAATTGTGAAAAACAACTGGAAAGTTCTCCTGACGTTTCAGGAAATTAGGGAGTCTATAGGAGAATACTTGTATTTGTGTCTAAGCAGGGCAAAAATATGAAGAACCACTTTTGTAAGAATAATCTGATGAAGAAAAATCTAGATGTGAATAAAGAAATGTTTAATTGCATGAATTATAATTATTGTAAATGTATATTGGTTAGTGAAAAAGTATTTTGACATGCAGAAATTATGAGATTAAATTACAAACTAGATATAACGTTAAATTAAAGCATGTACTTTATATTGTGCTGTGTCTGCTTTGACACGGTTTTTATAGAGGTAGAACTGTCAGAGAGTTTCATATGAGAATTTATGAACATCTCTGAAAAAATGGAATTGAGTAATGCAGTGGCAAAACATATATGTAAGAGGCATTTGGACAATAGAAATTATGTTGACTTTAAGTTTTCAGTTATTAATCAAGTGTATGATTTTAATTTTAAATGGGATGCAGAAGATGAATTAGACTGGAAAGAGTATTGTTGGCAGATTAGATTAAATGCTTGTATGGATCCAGGAATGAATGATAAGGAAAATTATAAAGTTGTACTGAAGAGGAAAGGTTTAATGCATTGAATGAAGTGATCATGCGATTTTAATTAAGTATATTTAAGCAGCTATGGAATGTTTAACAACCAGGTCTGAAGAAGTTATTTTAAAGAATGGAAGCGCTTACCTGTTGTTTTTATGCTATACTGAATATCTGTTAAAGTTTATTTCTTTTTTATTGGGTCTATTTTATTTAGTATTGAGAAGGCTTTTGTGTTTTTTTGGCATTGTTCTGAGGTGAAAAAAAATCTATTCAATAAAAAGCTGTAAGAGTGGAAACATCCAAACATTACTGCTATCAATTACATGGTATGCAAACCTAAAAAAGTATGATTATAAAAATAATTGATATAATTAAAATGTACAATTGAGATAATCAATAAGCAACACAGTTGATTGAAAAGTTGAGAACATACTAGAAATGTGATGATATAAATGAGGTTTGGTAACAAACCAATTTGACCAGGGACTTCTTGAGGTGGGGGGTTAGATAGAAGTAGTAATGGGTTTTATGAGGATAAAGGAAGAAGCTAGTTGGGGAAAGAGTAAAGGGTTAAATAGGAAAGAAGGATGATTGGGATGAAAGGAGGTAAGGGTAGGGAGGGGCTCAATAAGTTTGTGAGGGTGTAACTGGGTTAGGAATCACATTTTGGTGTGAACTTGCTAAAGCAATTGCCACATCCAGGTGACCTGTAAGTATTCAGAACATAGATGGGACTTGGGGAAACAGTGGAGGCATGGTAGTACTGGGTAAATAAATTAGTTTTTTTTCTGACTACCTATCATTCACTCTCTCTACATCTGGGTTTTGGGGCTCCTGCGGCTAATGGATTACCCTTAGTGAATGGTGTCAATGGTTGGGGATGAGCAGGCGGGCTTCAGGAGGAATAGAGTTTTCAGGCTGGTGCAGAGCCATTTGTCAACTGACTTTCTAAATTTGTGGGAGCGGTACAGAGTTGTGTCCCTAGAGTTGGCCCTTTATGCCATTTTTGCTCATGTCTATTTGTTTTGTGGCTCTGGGTGTTGCTGGGTGCTTGCTTAATCTGTTTTATTGTTGTTGTGGAGTGATTGTCCCCTCCTCTCAGTACTCTGGGCTCTGTTGTTGTCTGGAACTGGGATTTGTCCCCTGTTTTCTCAGTGCTGGCCTGTTATCTGGTTGTCTGTGATGACATGGGACTGGTCTATGGTGTTTAAGAGGCTGGGGTGTAGGGTGTGAATATTTTGCATCGGGGGAGGTTGGTGCCGAGGGGTGCTTCAGTCATGTTGTCTCTACCTGGTCAGGAGTCAGGGAGGATTGCATTGTGGTCGTGGAGTGGAATGGCTTGTCCTTTTGCTCTGCTGCTGGTGTTGGTGCATCATGGGTTTTTGAGACCGAACAAGTGCATTGTAGTGCTGACTGTTATATGAGGGGAGGATGGTTAGGAATCAGAGGCCAGTGGTTCTCACGTGGTATATACAAATATATATATATATATATATATATATATATATATATATATATATATATATATATATATCTTAATAATATAACCCTCTCCTCCTACCACCGAACACTAATACATGCGAGAGATGCAAATATACAGCCAAACTGGAGGCTAAGCTCTCTCAACCCAAGACTGGATCAGACAGTCAAGAAGAGAATGGAAATACTGGTATCACACCACCAGTGTCACATAGACCCATTACATTAAACCAGCTCTGGCAAAAAACACACATAAATACATGAAAACATACTCGGAGACTCTAAATAAAAATCTGCAAAAGCAACAGAGACCTGCAAAGCAGACATCCAAGCAACCTCCACCCCCCCCAACACAAACCATGAAACACATACTTCAGAAAGCCAGCGTGCCACGCAATCACAGCCCTTAAGGCAAAATAACATACCCAACATACTAGTAATAGGTGACTCTATAGTCAGACACACTGATGTCCCACTTAATAGGCTAAATAAGGAGAAGGCTACTGTTAGTTGCCTGTCAGGTGCCAGGATCCACCACATAACACAAGCACTCAGGTCACTCCAGAACAAGTACAAATACGACTCTGGCATTGTCCATGTTGGTGTGAATAACCTGAGCTGTACCTCCCTGGACTACATGAAAAGAGACATGGAAGAGCTCTTTTATCACATAGCCCAGGCCAGCATGACCCTGACCATGAGTAGCATCCTGCCCTCACCAAGAATGATACAATGGTATAAAGAAAAAAATTATCAATTTCAACAATTGGCTAAGTTTCTGGTGTCATTCAAAAGGGATCCAGTGTCTGTCCGACTGGGATGACATGCTTGACAAGCCATTCTGCTTCGCTAGAGATGGCTTGCACCTGTCACCTTTAGGCTTTCGAATACAGGCCAAGGCTCTTGCCATCCCCATAGTGCCGTTTTTAGGCAAGGCTCAAAAGACAAACCCACTGCTGTAAATAGCACAAGTAACAAAAATCTGAGGGTAATGCTACTCAATGCCAGAAGTCTAAACCTCAAAATGCACGCATTTGAGGCACTCCTCAGTATGGAGAAAATCAATATATGTGCTGTAACAGAAACCTGGTTTAAGGCTCCAGAGAGTGCCCCAGCACTACCAGGCTACAACTTATACCATACATTTCGGCCACAGAACCTGGACCGAAATACAAAAGGCGGGAGAGAATCCATATTCATCAAGGATTCCCACACCTCCAGGTTGGTGGCACAGCACGATGCTTCAGAGATCATCCACGTGCAATTAACAATGGGCAAAACTACAATTCAAATTGTAGCTTGCTACAGATCACCCACCATGTCCCAGGACCCCCATTCCACATTTCTGGAAACACTGGGAAACATAAAGGTCCTACGAAACACCCTAATATTGGGTGATTTCAACTACCCAAACATTAACTGGGAGAACTACTCAAGTACTAACTCCCTTGCCCAACATTTCCTGCAATTTATAAACTCAAACACCCTGGATCAACTGGTACAATAGAAGGAGGAAACTAGTACACCAGAGGTCCTAGTCATCACCAACATGGGCGACCAGTGTTCCACACCAGAGGTCAACCCCTCACTGGTTAGATCTGACCATAAACAAATCACTTTGGATATCCACATTCCGCCTCCAACCCTGGACAAGGAAACCACCATGAAAAACTTTTCAAAAGCAGACTTCATGTTACTTAAGACCGAGGTGGAAAGTTTCAAAGCCCCGATGCTAAAGGATAACGCTGTCCATGCTGCAAAATCCATTACTAATGCATTCCATGGGCACCTAAAAGAATGAATGGATCGTGCTATCCCAAGCAAAACCAAGACTCACTCCTCCAAGAAAAGGAAATCAGCCTGGTGGACCCCTGCCATAAACAAGCTATACAATAGAAGAAGGAAACTAGTACAGAAAAGAGTAAAATCCCAAGAAGGGAAGACATCCCTGATCAGTATCAGCAAGAAACTATGATCCCTCATAAAACTGTCCAAGGCGAGCTTCGAAAGAAAAATTGTCAAGGACTCCAAAGATAAGTACAAGGCATTCTTTAGCTATGTCAAGAATCAAAGTGGCAATGCTCAGATCTGCTCAGAGTTAATGCAGAATGGCACAAAATACACTGAACTAACCGATATTGCCAACATCCTGGCAGACAGGTTTAGTGCAAACTTCACCCCCCCTTACCCCTAATAGGGTCCATAACCATACCAGAAGAATGTAGACCCCCTGAAATCACTTACACTCAGGTTAAAACAGCCTTCTCCAAAGCCAAAAACACAGCATTAATGGGACTGGACGGTGTCCCAGGCTGCATCCTACACGAGCTCAAAGATGAACTAATCCCTCACCTAAACACACTGTTCAAACTCAGCCTCTCCACAGGCTATGTACCCATAGAGTGGCACACAGCAATGGTTATTCCACTCTACAAAGGTGGAACCAAAACAGACCCCAGGAACTATCGTCCTATAAGCCTGACTAGCTTGGTCTGCAAGCCTATAGAGTGCATCATCATGAAACTCATTAACAGAGACATTGGGAACCTCCAAACACTGGACCTTACCCAGTTCGGCTTTGTTAAGGGCAGATCATACCTCCTAAACCTGGTGGACTTCTTTGAGACAGCTACCAAGGCTATAAATGAGGGGAAACGTGGTACACACAGCATACCTATACCTCGCAAAGGCCTTCAACACCATTCTCCATTCTGGTACTATAAACAAGCTCACCAGCCTAAACATAAGATGGGTTGCCGATTGGCTCATGGACAGAACCCACATGGTGCAAGTTGCAGGAGCTAGGTCTGACTCTAAAATGGTTACAAGTGACATTCCCAAAGGCTCAGTCCTAGGACCCCTCCTGTTCGGCATATACTTCTCAGAGGTACAGGCAAGCACAGGAGGACTATGGCTGACCACGTTCACAGACGACTGCAAACTAGGGGCTATAACTGACTTTCCGGCTAACACAGACATCCTCCAAAAGGGTGTCACTGAGACAGATACCTGGTGTCAAAATCATGGCCTCAAGCTAAATGCCAAAAAGTGCATAGTCATCCTCTTTGGAAAAAACAAAGTACAAACAAACTACCACATAGGTGGTAGCCCCCTAAATACAGAAAACATAATAAGGCATCTGGGGACCCAAGTAGATAGTAATATCTCATTTGATAATCACATTACCAAAGAGGTTAGAAAATCCTTCTATGTGGCCCACCTAATCACAAAAGGGTTTGCATCCAGATCGAAAGAGGTCATTGTGCCCCTCTACTCATCACTCATCAGACCCATCATAGAGTACAATGCCTCATTTTGGATGTACCTTACAAGATACCTGCAACAGCTGGAAAGACCACAGAAGTACCTCACCAAGAGGATCACTGGCCTCAAAAACATGCCCTATACAGCTCGACTGAAGAAACTCCAGCTGCACTTGGTTGCATACTGCCTAGTCAGAGGTGATCTCTGCCTGACATACAAGGCCATGTCCAACCCAGAATTGATGGACATGCTCTACCTAAAGAAAACCTTATCCCCTCGAGCCACACACTCTAGGGATCTAAACCTCACCACAACAATAAACAGAATGTGCTGGAGGGATAGATTCCTCTCCCATAGACTTCCCATGCTTTGGAACAAGATTCCAATCTACATTAGGCAGAGCTCCTCGCTAACACTCTTCAGAAGAAACCTTAACGAGTGGATGGGAAACAGAAAGTTTACCCTGGGGATCACTTCAGTGGCTCTGCTGGACAGAGGCATAGGGAAATAATCTAAGGGGGTGGCGAAAACCAACACATTCTGGCTAGGCTTATAAATGCCTTTGGGCAGATAGCCTAGTACCTACCTATGAACCTATATATGGGTCTAGCTCTATTCATTGAAAGCACATTTCACTGAAACTCAAATGACTGTGCACAAATCACTAAAAGCACAATTCACTGAAAACACAATTCACTGAAACACATTTCACTGAAAGTTATATATGGCCTTTTCCCCACTGTAGTGCAACCCTGGAGTTAGAATATATAGTAAAGGGGTGTGGGGTGTAGCCCCCTACATAGTTTGGATGTATATTAAGTTCAGAAAAGAGTAATTTATTGAAATTGCAAGTATCCATGTGTATAGTTCAAAATAATTAAAATAGGTAGGGGCTATGCCCCCACACCCCCCAATGTGGGGGGCAGTGCCCCCTACACCCCCTTACTATATATTCTAACTCCAGGGTCGCACTACAGTGAGGAAAAGGCCATATATAACTTTCAGTGAAATGTGTTTCAATGAATTGTGTTTTCAGTGACTTGAGCTTTCAGTGAATTGTGCACAGTTAAATGTGTTTCAGTGAAATGTGCTTTCAGTAAACAGTCCTAGACCCATACATATATATATATATATATATATATATATATATATATATATATATATATATTTATTTATACATATATAAAAATATAGAAAGAAAAGATAGGGAGAGTGGGGTTCAGTTCACACATGGGAAGATGGCCCTCTGTAACGGTTTTGGTTCGTGCATGCGGGCAGAGTGAGGTGTAGCGTGACTACCAGTCACTGGAGCACATATTTTGGGGGTAATTGAAAATCTACTACCTTTATTTGTGGCTTTGTCTGGATTTCTGATTTCCTGCCTGGAGGATATTTCCATTCAATCAACCCTCTAAGTGAGCTAACAACAATCGTAGGGGACGATGCGAGAGGACACTGTTGCTGGGCAGATGTGCAGTTTTATTTTGGAATGGTTGCTACTTGTACTGTTATTGAGGGCAGTGAGCATAATGCATTTCATCCAGCTGTGATATATATATATATATATATATATATATATATATATATATATATATATATATATATATATATATATTATTGTATTTATTTTATTTTAATTTTGTTTACCGGGAAGGTCCGACTGGACGAGGTCCGTTTACAGCGGAGGCCCAGGGAGAAAAGCTCCAGTTACATTAGAACAAGACATTACAGAAATAAAAATATAATACAGTGGGTAGGAACTAGTTTCTATTAAACTAGAAATTTTTAGAAAGGAGTCAAAAAGAGATTAAAACAGTAGACAATTGCAATCAAAATTATTTACATATGTACATTTGGTTTTCAAAGAGCAACAGTCAGATTTTAACAGGTACATGTTTTCCATGGATAATAATTGAGGAAACATATTTATTGGGGCATGAAAAGAGAGATAGGAGATGGTTGTAGAGGAAAACATATTGTGGACTATGTAATACATGGACATAGCCAAAAACTTGTAAGATGGGCCTTAAGGGAGTTTTTGAATGGAGTGGTTTTAGCTGCAGAAGTCACAGATGGGAAGAAATTATTCCATGTTTTTGCTATAGTGTGTGAAAAGAGAGATTTGCCAGCTGTATTATTTGCTGAGGTAATAGTGAGGAGTGATTTGTTGGCTGAGCGGAGTGGACGATTTGGAGTGTGGCTGGTCAGTAGATGCCTTAGAGCGGGAATTTTGGCAGGTTGTTTTAGGATGTTGTATGATATAACAAGTTGTTGATATAGTAGCAACTGTGGCAGTTCGAGCCATTGAAGTTGTCTGAGAGGTGTGCAGTGATGGGTTCTAAATGGGGAGTTTTTGGCAAACTTGGCAATTCTGTTATAACAGGACTCAAGTTTGTCTAGGTCATATTTCCTAATGTGAGTAAGAACTGGGGCTGCATACAGTAGTGTAGATAGGAGATGGGTTTGAGCTAGGGTGACTTTAGCATGATTAGATAGAAAGTTCTTTTGCCTGTATAAGGAACCCATTTTTTGTGCACTTTATTTATAGTTTGTGAGATATGGATGTTAAAGTGGAGGTTGTTGTCTATTTCAATGCCAAGGAGCTTGGTGTGGAGAGAGGGAGAGATGATAGTACCATTATCAGAGGAGATGGAGAAGGAGACTGGAGTTGTTTTTGATTTGTTTGGGGTAAAAAGTAGTAGTTTGGTTTTGTTAGAATTTAAGATAAGTTGAATGTTAGTGATCCATCTTTCTACTGAGGTGAAGGACTCTTGGGTGAGATGCTGTAGGGAGGTCAGGGATGGTGCTGAACATATATGCGTGGAATCATCTGCGTATTGGATTAGTGAGGCATGCAGGGTAGCTGTGTGTAGGTTATTGGTAAAAATTGAGAAGAGAAGAGGTCCTAGTTTGGAGCCTTGGGGTACACCAGTGGTGGTTGGGAGCAGAGGTGATAAAGCTCCTTGCCACTGGACAGCTTGTTGTCATTCTGATAGGTAACTTTTAAACCAAGCAATAGTGTTTGGGGTGAAGGCTAGGAAGGTGAGGGTATCTATTAGTATGGAGTGAGAGACCATGTCAAATGCTTTGGAGAGGTCGAGGAATATGGTTGATAGAAATCTGTTGTTATTCCTATGTTGGTTAACTAGGTCTGTGAAGGAAAGAAGGGCGGTGGTAGTACTGTGGTGTGGGTGGAAGCCATGTTGTGTGGGTCAGAGGAGATTGTTTAAGTTTAGGAAGTGCATGACTTGAGAGTGTATACATTTTTCTAGTATCTTAGATAAAGGTGACAGAATAGCAATAGGTCGGTAGTTTGAGAAATCATAGGAGGTTCCTCTCTTATGAAGGGGAATGATAAAGGAGACCTTCCACAGATGAGGGATATATGACTCCTGTATAGAGCGGTCGACAAGGATTGAGACTGGGTAGGCTATGAAGTTGGCTACCATTTTTAGGAAATGTGCTGGTAGCCCATCTGCTGCAAGGGTAGTGGGCTTTAGTTTTAAGAGATGTTTCTTTATTGTAGAGGTTGAGATACATGAGAAGGTAAGAGGAGCAGAGTTGTTAGG